>NW_007729305.1:207924-210307 GCF_000696425.1 Galeopterus variegatus
ACAGACTAGTTCTCTGAGGCCAGAGCTTGCCCATCCTTCTGTCTTGTAATCTTTGCCACTTGTTGAGAAGCCTTTGACCATGACACGTTAAGAAACAGGTGTGGCTGTGTCACCCTCTCCATTCCCCACACTGGCAGGTGCTGCTGCTTCTAAAACAGACACCTGTCGGCTTGTGCTGTCAGCTTGTTTTGTACAGTGTCCCAGATGACATCTGCCCTTTGTCTGAAATCTCTTATTTCACCAAGTCAATTAATTTCTTTTCCTTATATATGTTTCCTCTTGCCCATCAGCTTTTTTGGCAGTTGCATGTAGATGTCCTTCGGCATTTGCTTCCCTGAGACCCAGCGGAGCCTGGGTCAGAAGCAGACCTTGGAGAGCCAGCACAGTGGAACTGAATATTAACTTCTCCTTTTTAGCTGGATAGCCTGGAAAAAACATACTCTTCTAAGTCTCAGTTTACTTTGTCTTTAAAATGAGGACGCTAGTCTCTGTTTCATAGTTAATATGGAGATTCAATGGAATAATACGCAAAACACTTAGTCTAGCAGCTGGCACCTAACAGGCACTCAGCATGTGATATTTTAATGTTATATTTAGGGCCACCACGTCTAGTTGTGCATTGCGTGTATTGCACAAAAGCACCCATCTGGGGAAGTGAGCAGAGGGGAAGAGCTGGAAATGTATTTGCCTAGAGGATTCTCCTTTTTGGAGTTAGTCCTCCTAGATGGTTGGTTGTCTTTTGTTTGATCAATGTGCAGTAGGGTGGCCTTTGAGACTAATGCTGGTTACTTTCCTGTAGTTCTCTCACCTCTAATCTCACTCACAGGCTGCCCCTGTCCATTCTCCTGTCTTTTGAAAGGACCCTACATGAGGCCCCAACATGGTGGCTCAGACCGTTCTTCCTCTGGCAGAGAGGAGCTATCTTACCTCTCAGTTTAGGCAGGTCCCAGCTACCAACTGTGCCAGCTCCAGGCCTTTCCTGGGCTCATGATGGGGTGGAAGAGTGAGACATGAGAAGGAGCAATGTCCATGAAGCAGAGGCTGCAGAGGGAGTGAAGGTGTCCCATAGGGTTCTCAGAGCCAGCAGAAGGGCCCCTGCCAGGCCTGGATGTGGGCAAACTTTCCCTGAGGAAGTCACACCTGTGTCGAATCCTAGCTGATGAATTGCCCAGGAGTAGTCAGATCAAAGAAAGCATTCCAGGCAGAGAGAGTTTTGAATATTCAAGAAAGTACAGATGAGCAGGGTTTTGCACATGGCTGAGGAACAGGCCCCATACAGTTTTGCCAGGATTTNGGGAAGAGCTGGAAATGTATTTGCCTAGAGGATTCTCCTTTTTGGAGTTAGTCCTCCTAGACGGTTGGTTGTCTTTTGTTTGATCAATGTGCAGTAGGGTGGCCTTTGAGACTAATGCTGGTTACTTTCCTGTAGGTCTCTCACCTCTAATCTCACTCACAGGCTGCCCCTGTCCATTCTCCTGTCTTTTGACAGGACCCTACATGAGGCCCCAACATGGTGGCTCAGCCCGTTCTTCCTCTGGCAGAGAGGAGCTATCTTACCTCTCAGTTCAGGCAGGTCCCAGCTACCAACTGTGCCAGCTCCATGCTGGGAAGAGGCTCCAGGCCTTTCCTGGGCTCATGATGGGGTGGAAGAGTGAGACATGAGAAGGAGCAATGTCCATGAAGCAGAGGCTGCAGAGGGAGTGAAGGTGTCCCAGGGTTCTCAGAGCCAGCAGAAGGGCCCCTGCCAGGCCTGGATGTGGGCAAACTTACCCTGAGGAAGTCACACTTGTGTCGAATCCTAGCTGATGAATTGCCCAGGAGTAGTCAGATCAAAGAAAGCATTCCAGGCAGAGAGAGTTTTGAATATTCAAGAAAGTGCAGATGAGCAGGGTTTTGCACATGGCTGAGGAACAGGCCCCATACAGTTTTGCCAGGATTTTTGAACCTGTTTGTTCTATTTTTCAAACTTCCTTAGTTTTCACAGTGTCCCTGGAAGCCTGCAGGATGGGTGTTGCAGTAGCCCTCTGAGAGGTGAGGACAGGGGGCTCTGAGTCCTGACCCCTGTGGTGGGGGGCTTAGAGGTGAGTCAGTTCCCAGACAGTTCTCAGGCCTTGCTTGACCCCAGGCCTGGACTTCTCTCCAGCTCAGCATGGCTGTAACAAGATCTCCGTGGCCACTTGCAAAAGGGCCAAAACCCTGTTCCCAGAAGAAGTGGGGCCAGTGCCCAGAGGGCCGCTTCTCTCTGGGCAGCACCTCTGACCCAGTTCACGCAGGAAAACAGCACTTCTGAGACCAACAGAAGCTGCCCCTCGGCCTTCGCCAGGAGCTCAGCTAGGGAGGCCACTATGTTTTAGGTTAAGGATTATTTTTTCTCCCTAAGAAG
>NW_007729305.1:211072-212213 GCF_000696425.1 Galeopterus variegatus
AAGAAGGCTGGAGAAAGCCAGGGGAACATCTCCCTGAGTTCTTTGAGCACCACACTGCCAGCCCATGCACAGAATCAGCAGCACAGCAGCAGCTGGGGACTAACACCACTCCACACAGTGATACCATGTCGCTTTGAAAGGGCTCCAGCCCCTCCTCTCACCGGGACAAATTCAAACTGCTGGTCCCTCCTCCAGATCATTTCATGGCTCCTTGTAGACATCCAGGCACAGTCCAACCCCTGTAGAGTACATCCCAGTGAGGGTTTAAGAACATCGATCCCCTTGGTGAGCCCCAGGGTCAAGTCCCCATTCTGCCTTCATTAGCTGTGGAACCTTGGACAGGTTGTTTAGTCTTTCTGATTCTCCCTTTTCTCTTTTGTAGGATGGGGTGATGCTTTTCCCTGTGTCACAGAACCACTGTGAGTAGCCCATGCATGAAAGTTAGCATTCTGCCTACCATAGAGCGAACAAGCTCTCCATACATGTTGGCTATTTGTTATGAAAATAATACTCAATGCAAAAAAAAAGAAAAGAAAAATACTAGACTGTGTACAAAAAGAAAAAGACAAAAATATCTTCTCCCCATTCCCTCTCCTAAGAACTGACAGCTATTCAAGACTTCGTGTATCTTTTTCCAGCTCATTAGCCATGCACATACAGTCTTTTAAAGGCATATGTATATATACCCTTTTATTTTTCTCTTTTCCAAAAAATAGAAATCCAGTATACAAACTATCCTGTACTTTGCTTTTTTTGCTTTATGTATAGCAGAGATAACTTCCTAGTAGTACATGTATATCTTTCTCTTTTTCTTTATTAGTTGAATAATATTCCACTGTGTAAATGGACAACTGTTTATCCAACCCATTGCCCATTGACTGACATTCAAATTGTTACTCTTTGTTGACTATACAATGCTAAACTATGCATCATGGATTGGACCTCTCTGTGCTCCTAAATTCCTAATGGAAGAATTTCTGGGTCAAACAATAGGCATATTTAAGGTTTTATAGAAATTGCTAAATTTTGCCTTTCAAGATATTTAGTTTTTTATAAACCAAACAACAGTATGTGAGAGGACATTTTCCCTGTGCCTGCATAAATGGGGTGTCAGAATTTTAAATTATGTTAGAACTATCAC
>NW_007729305.1:212825-217064 GCF_000696425.1 Galeopterus variegatus
CATTTTCCCTGTGCCTGCATAAATGGGGTGTCAGAATTTTAAATTATGTTAGAACTATCACTCAAACAAACCACATTTAAAGAGCATTTACTGACTGGCCCTAATCAAATAATTTTTGAAGTGCAAACCTCTGTAGCTCTCACCCATCCAGGTATGCTCACCTCTTACGGTCTCGTAGATGAGACCATAATGCACAGTACATAAAAGAGAAAGAATGCGACTTCCTGGGCTTGTAAAGTAGATGTTTCTTTTGTGAAAGGGTGACACCAGAGCCCCAGAACCAAATGTTATTTTATAAATTAAGTCACCCAATTCTTGGAAGCATTTAGCTTCTAAAAGGACCCAACCTACTTCACGCTGGCAATAAGGGGCAACGGTATTTAGGGTTCCTGGTCACAATTCATGTCAACTTTTGAGTAGAGTCTTTCCTACCTAAGTTTAGATAATGTGCCTACATCTCCAGAACTTGATTTGTTAAATTGGTAAATTTGATCAATTGATAAATTGACCCCAGAGGAAGTAGAGACTTGAATTGACCATCCAAGGGACTATGACAAAACATGTTATTTTCTCCAGTATTTCTTCATAGCTCAGAAGACATTTTCTTTATGTTATAATCCAGAATTTCTCATATTTTCGACTTTCACCTGTATCGACCTATCCAAATACCTTATTGATTCATCCATCAAACTTACTGAGAAGGGGAGAGACCAATTCAAGAAAATTATCAATGAGCAAATTACCAAGTCTTCATAAACAGCAGATGGAACAGAGAAATGAGCCAGAGCCAAACTGCTAGCGTAAAAACAAGCCCCAAATTACAGTCCCGATTCTGCCACGTACTAGCTGTGCGACCTGGGGCAAGTTAGCTACCCACTCTGAGTCTCCATTTCCTCGTATGCAAATGGGCATGAGTCCCTGCAGAATTCATACGGGATTGCGAGGAGATATGCGATTGTAGATGTAAACACTGTGCTGTCCACTGGGAAACACTAACACATGAAAGGTATGGTTAATATTTGGTTTTTTAAAACCTCCATTTTATGGTGTTTGATTTTCTTGGCATTCACAGCATTTACAATAAAGCCATGTTATCAAGAGCACAGTTAAGGTCAAGTTGGAAAACTGCCCAGCATCCATGCATTCGATCTCATTGAAGCAAAGCACATTTGAAAGGACTGTTGATGCAGCAGCCAGATTTCTGGGGAAGTCCCTCCATGTGGCCCTGTGCACCCTGCCCGTCTGACTGCCCATCCTTCTACGCACTCCTCAACAATTTGCTGTGCTCACTCTCCTCCAACTTTCAGCCTCTGTGACCCCAAGACCAGGCTTTGTCCTGGGGAGGGTTGGATCCAGGCAGAACTTACTTCGTATATCTTCTTTTCCCACCCATCAAACTTATTTATACACGTAAATGCTAAGAAAAGTCTTGAAGGAGGCTCATAGAGGATAAGAGGGTTTCTGTTTTAGGGAAATATTCGAGAAGGGGAGGACTGTTTATGAGAATGGAAGATCTAGCCTGACTATGACTGGGGACATACTTTGCCCCACTCCCCATCTTTTCGGAAGCTAGTGAGGAGGGGTCTCCTGGATACCCTCTAGGACACTTTAAGTAGGACAACACTCTTAGCTCCCTTGTTTCTAGACTTCCCTTGCTGGTTGTGTGGTCTTTCTTTGACTGATGAAATCCCAAGCAATTTAGGGAGAAAACTACAAGTCACGATACTAGTTTTGCAGGTAATTCAACAGCTCTCAGATTCCTGTCCATCCAAAAGGCCAACCCATTCTCCAAAACCAGCATATCCATCTCTCTGCATCTCCTGTGTCCCAGCAGTTAGATGAACTCTCCAGGTGAAAGTGAATCAAAAAGTGGTCACCTGACAAGCTCCGTGTGTGACAATGGCCCATTCCACTTTGTTGAAGCCAAATCACAGGCTGCTGTCACCACAGGTCACCACTGTACCACTTTCTGTAGGTCTCTGGCTGCAGAGGCACGAAGATCTGTTTTCTCAGGCACCTTTCTCCCCACTTCTGTGGTCCACAAATGTATCCACTGAGGTAGGGAGTTCTGGTTAGTTCTGAAATAAAGGAACTTAGGTCAGAGTGTTCATCAGAAACAGGGAACTCAGCCGGGGAGCATATTCAGAGAAGTGAGACAGTTCAGGTGAGCAGAAGAAGGTGGTTTTCAGAAATGCTTTCTGAACTGGCACTCTCTACCTTCCTCGAAGGCTGTAAAACCGTGCAGGGTAATCCACAAACTGCCCGCATACAGCATCAGAGTCCCACCTGGCATTAACACAGCTTTCCCATCACCACACCTCTGCTCTCTCTTGCTAATTCAGATTCAATGTCTTATTTTCATGACCTCATACTCGTATGACCTGGCAGTATGTGCAAAAGTAATTTAGCGTATTTCATTTGACACTCTCTTTAGGATTCTCAGATGGTGACATGAAAGCCTTGTGGAACGTTTGCATATAAATGATGTGTGTTTGTGCATGTGTATGTGTGTACACGTGTATGCATGGTTGCCCACATATTCTGTGCACAAACACGCTGGTGAGCACATGTGTGCTACACTGAGCAGGAGGATAAGAACGGAGCTGTCCATGGAGCATCATTTATTCATTCATGTAATCTGTACTTATAAAAATACCATGGGCCATACCACTGCACCTGTACAGCTGGTTGTAGGATGAGGGACAACAGTGACGAGGTCCTTGTCTTTAAGAAGCTTACCATCTAATGAGAGAGAAAGGTCATGACAGTCTAGCTCAGAAAGTGCTTTGATCTTGGGAGTAGAGAGAACTTTTTAGCTATCCTTAGCTTTGATACCCCTTCCAGGTTTACCCACAACCTGACAGCAAGACTCCCTTCAGGACCCAAACCCAACAGCCTTGAATCTGCCCCAGCCTTGGAGTGCCATGAAGAGAGGTAATCAATACTTAGTCCCTACTGAAGGGAAAGCCAGAGCAGCGAAGCACAAAACTTAGATTTGAGCTTCCTATAGGCCACTGCAAAGAAGGAAACAGAAAAGATGACATGACCAAACTGTCTCATGAAATAACCTGTCAAATGATATAAACATTATGCTTGTGAGATCCATGTTTTTTTCTTTTTTCCGGCTCATCAATCCTGCATCTGTGCTGGCCCTTCTTCCTGGGGCCACTTTTCTTTGCTCTCAGCATACTCTCTAGAGAAGTTCTGTTAGTAAGGACCTGCTGGTAATAGAGTCTGTCATTGTTGTTCATCTGAAAATATCTATATTTTGCTGAAAGTCATTTCCACTGGGTACACAGTTCTAGGTTGGCAGTTATTTTCTCTCATCCCTCTGACGTGGGACCGCACTGCCTTTTAGCTCCTGCTGTGCTGTGGAGGAATCAGCTGCTGCCTCATTGTGGCCCCGTTACTCTCTTGATGTTCTCTTTCTACATGTCTGACATGACGTGTGTTGTACCTTCTCACATCTTGTACACGTTCCAGCCTTCCCCTCAGTCCCCCTGTACTGCGCCCAGCATCCTTTCATAAGATTAACTGATATTTCACCTTTTCTCAGTTGTGCCTAATCTATCTTTACTCTCAGTGCTGAGTTTCAGATTGGATTTTATTTATTACAGATTTATTCCTAGAGAATATACTCATTGCTTTTTCAAATCTGTCTCATCATTTTGCACACCATCCTTTTCTTCTCTCATGTTTTCAAGTCAACCCTTTCATGTTCTTTTAAAACATGTATTAAATATGTTTATTATATATTTTATTCAATAATTTCTGCATCTGATATTCTCTGGTTTCATTCTGCTGGGTGTTGTTTCTGCAGACTCTCACTCATGGTACCTTGTTTACTTATGTACTCCTTGATTTTTTTTTTAAACTCAAGAATTTTCACTTCAAAAGCATTTAATTTTTTATCCAGTTGTTTTGTGTGTTTTGATGAGGGTGGGTTTTAGGATACCTTGGTTACTGTATTGTTAGAGAAGTCTAACTGCTCTCTCAAGGCCTTCACACTTGGCACAGTCAGATCTTTGATTTAAGTAAAGTCATTTTATGTGAATCCAGTGGACTGAAAAATAAAAAAAGGGAAAATATATTGGGGAAAGTAGAACAGAGTTGATATTTGCAAGGCATCTAAGGTGGGCTAGCCATCAGTAAATGTAATCCTCACTGAACTATTTGAAATCGACATGTTTATCCTCAGACACTGTGCCTCCAGTGGTTAACAAACCAGCCACAGGTACA
>NW_007729305.1:217784-227338 GCF_000696425.1 Galeopterus variegatus
TGGCTCTTCCCTACCCATGGAATTTTTTTTCTCTGGTACTGGACATTCGTTCAGTCTCTCCTTAAATAGCAGAGGACTAAGACTTGTATTTCATCAATCAATGCCAGACAACCTTATGCAAATTCTAGATTTCTAGACAATTTTTTGAAAACGTTATTACCAATATCTATCTATTTTCTTTGCAAATAGTGAATAAACCCTTTAAGAAACTTCAGGGCAGAGACTATGCTGCTGCACATCTTCACAGAGCTCACAAGTCCCAGCACAATGTGGTAAGATGATAGATACTGTATTCAGTAAATACCTCTTGAATGAACAATTGCCATTATTCATGATTGCAAAACCAAAATGTGTTCGCAAATATCAGTGCCATAGATAATTTAAAATGTGTTAAGGCAGAGTCTGTCAGCCCTACAAAGGCACATGTCTCTAAGATTAGGGTTTGGACATTCCAATCCACCCTGTGCCGTTTTCAACCACATTTCTTCTTCCTGAGTCAGCTTGTATCAGCTCCCTGTGCTTTGTCATTTATTTTAGCACCTCCCACCCCACTTTGGTGTGACAGAGAGTTTGCATCACAGACTTCAGTGAATCTGAAATCAGTCCACTTAATTCTCTCTCTCAGGTGCCACCACTGGTCTAGTGGGTAGGTTCCTGCCCTGTTGTACCCTGTCCCACCTGCACCTGTCCCTGAGGGTATTGTTCACCCTGGACACCCTGGTGTGCAAGACTATTATGATGTAAGTCACTGCTGTCACGATGCTTACTGATACATGATCTAATAAGAGGACTCTTTGGGTTTATTGACAGTCCGTTGTAATGTGCTCACTTAAGAAAGACAGTATCTTGCTTCTCTTTAGTTGGTGGAGTTATTCTAGTCTCTTTCATTAATTGCCTTGAGGAAGTCAGTCTCTTTCCTTGGCTAGTTCATGTTTGGAAAATAATGATCATTGAAGGAGTGAGCCTGCAGAGACTGCTGCCTTGCTTTTCAACCCTAAAAAGACAAGAAAGCAAATAACTCTTTCAATCTCACTTGAAATGGAAGCTGAAGCCTGGCTCTTTGAGCTGGGAAATGTTTATTTGTGAATGCACAACTCCTTGCAGGTTTGCATCAAAAGGCTCTATGTATGCGAGGAAGGAGGTGGAGACAGGTTAATTGCCTTGCTAGAAATACTTTTAACATTAGCCTCTTTTCATCCACCTTTCTTCCAGCAGTCAGTAGGAGAGCTCAGTTTAGGAGCTTGTTTGGTTGCATGGAAGCTTTCATTTGACTGCATGTCCATGTTCTAAGGATATTGGGCTCTAATTGTTTTGGATGCCAAAAAGCAGCTTTTTATATACCCTGCACTAGCTCGTTAAAGGATTTTGAATAAATAAATAAATAAATAAATAAATAAATAAATAAATAAATAAATGCACTTTTATTTAACATCCTTCTCTAAAAGTTTGCCACTAACTGTAGTGTCCAAGCACCAACAGATTTAGAATCTCAGAACATGAAGCATTTTCCAAAAGGCAGTTTCCATGAAATATTTCTTAATTACCAGAAAAGTTAAGCTTGTACCAGTTGAGCAACAGGAGCTATTTGAGTAAACTCAAATTAGAAAATGAAAAAAATAGTTTTCAAGTTGGTAGCTGAGATATTAAAAAATTTGGCTAAATCAAAAATACTAAATGCATACTACGTATTTGCAATTAAGTGACCAATACCTATGACAGAGCTCTAAATAAATTTGGCTTTATTAGAATGAATGAAATCCCATTTTTATTTTGGGAGGATGAAAAGTTCAACTTTTCCAAACTGCTGTGCATGAGATTAGAAGTATAGCAGAAAAATGAGACATATTAAGACAGAAGAATTGCCTCATTCAATTTGGTGCTTTTTTTGGCAAGAATTTGCCCCCCACCCCTCAACCCTATCTTTTCACACTATCATCTTGACTTGAAATTCGGCCCATTCTCACAGGTGAACTCAAGTTCCATTTCTGGGAATTCTTCCCTCCCATCCCAGTCCAGGCCAACCCCTCTACAGTCTCCTATGACACATTCTGCTGCCATCAGTCATCTGGCATGAGCTCCTTCGACAAATGCTTGTCAACCCCACATGGGTCTCAGCTCTGTGACAAGTTCTGGGATGCCGTGGTGCACATGGCGCAGTCCTTGACTTCCAAGAAGGAGTAATCACAATATGGTATGAAGGCCACTGTAGGGACAGGGGACACTGGGAACAAGGAACTGAGCCTTGCCAATACAGTGAGGGACACACCCAGAGGAGCACCTCAGGCCTGCAGGACCCTGTATCTTAGCAGCTCCAGGCAGTTGCCTCAAGGTTGGCATCAGACTTAAAGGAAGTGACCTACGTAAGGTGCCTATTCAGGTGGCCAGCATGTGTACGGAGGTTCTGTCTAAGGAGCACCTGCATCTGGGAAGCGGAAGGCAGGCTCACAACTTCTCAAACCAAGTGTTTTACAGCAACAAGACGGTGGTGCTCGCATCAAGTAACTTCTGTTCCAGATTATATTAAAAAGTAAGCATTACCAAAAAACCTAAATGAAACGAGAGGTTGTCATTTTTATTTCCACCAATTCAAGAGCCAACATCTGTCACATCTTTCCAGAGGTGCACATACTGCTTAAATTCTATCCATTCAGCTCATTTCTCAAAAGTGTTTGAGATTGAACTGAAACATAAATAGATTCCTCTCTGTATGTGCCACCATTCCAATGGGGAAGTTATTTTTATATAGAATTTTTTGATTAAGTGATAATCTGGCACCTGGTAATGAACTCAAAAGATATTTCTGTTAAACTGGGCATAACAAATAGTGATCATTTAAAGACATTCATTTGCTCTTTGAAGGCCATTGGCTTATAATTTTGGAACACTTAGTTTTTACTTGACACAACTGTCAAGTGTGCCTTTCAAATCCAGTGGTGACAAACATCTAAGGGGACACAAAATTGACCCTCCCTAGCTGCTATGGTGGTTCTTGGTAGGTTTGTGGTAGGTGGAAGGACGGTTGGTCTACAAGTGGCCAGAACGTTCCTAAGGGCTGAGGCTTGCTGGAAGTCCAGTTCTGTCCCTGCACTGCTGCCTCAGCCTGCCTTCTTCTCTGTGGCTCTCTGCTCCTGGGGTCCATCTACCCTCATTCTCTGGTTCTAGCCCAATGAATAGATGTCCAGGAAACCCACGACTTGGATATACAATAAAAATAATTTTAAAATCAATTTGAAGGAATTTTTAAAGATTTTATATATCCAATCGAGTATGAGACCCTTCGGGCTATATATATATTTTAACTACAACTAGGACTACCCTAAATTTATCATCCTTTTTTTTCATCACACCATTACCATTTGCAAAGTTCCAATTTACCTCCAACATACTGGATATATTTTTTTAAATTGTAGCAAAGTCTCCAAAACTAATCGAAGTAAAACTTTTTCTATGCAAAGTAAAAGAGGACAAATGGAGAAAAAAAAATCCATAGGAACCAAAAACAATTTAAATTTTACTTGCACTTGAATGTTTCGCTATTCTTAAACTCAGAAAAGCTTTTGCTAAATAATTTCTTTACAAAATAATTGGAGGAGGAGATCTATTGAACATGGAAAACCAAACAAACACAGAAATATAAGCAAATACTTCAAAATGAAGTTGAATATCTATCTCACCATTATTAAGTAGAATATCCCAAGAGAGTATTTGCTAGGGCACCCCAGTACAATAATTGATTCCTAGCCTCCTGTAGTTCTTTAGATAAAACTTGAAGGACCTCCCTGGACTTTGCGCATGCTGTTCCTTCAGCCTGGAATACTCTTCCATCCATTATCTGTCTGTATTAGTCTAACAGGAATTTATTCTTCAGAACCTTCAAAACCTGTTGTTCACTGTTTTATAGACATTTTGCTGACTAATTCTTCCCTCAGCAGAACTGATCACTTCCTCTCCACCCTCCTTTGGAATCTTATAAAAGCATGTCTTTAGGCACAAGTTGTGATGTTTTCTCATGAATTCTTACATCTGCACCTCATAGCAGACAGAAGTTGCTGTATTCTTTATGTTTACAACACCTCACATAATAACCAGGGCATGGTTGGTACTTCATAGATGTGTCTTAAACAGAATTGCACTGACCTTGAACTTACATGACTATAGTAGTTCCATCTCCTTCCACGAACTCACATCGACCCCTCCCCCTAACTTACACTCACTGGCCCTATTTTGCACCTTTGGGGTAACACAGAGTAAACCTATTTCCTCTTCCAAATAAAGCCCTATGCAAAACGGAGGCACCGTTCATGACACCCATAATGAAACACCTGTTGAACTTTCCTTAAGATGACATGTTCTAGAACCAATCACCTGTCCTTGGACATGCACACTGGTGCATCACTTTTTCCACCAGTGTCATGACCAGGACAAGAGTCTGCAGAGCAGATGTAGACTGACTGTGAGCAACACACGGCACCACACTTCTACTGGAACAACCTGTGGCCAGATCAGCGTCTTTTTAGCAAATCACAGAGAACTACTGATTGCAACAAAGTCTAATTTAGTCTGAGTCAGAGACAACCTGGCATCTGTGTCACTATAACCTCTCATAAGCACACGTTGATAATTTGAAAGATTTTTTACACTTGATCTTAGCCAAAAGGCCGAGAAGCGATAATAATTTGAAAGATTTTTTAAAAAATTATCTTAAATAGTTCTTCAGATATGGGCAAAGGTCATCAGGCTATTGGCAAGTAGGGCTATATTGGCAATCTGGCTACTGACCTTGCAAAGTGTTCTTGTTGTGAATCATCACATACACAAGCTTGATAAATACTGCAAGGACAGATAGCCGAGAGGATGGTTAAGGCAGAGGCTGGGGATTCTCCACAGAAACACACTGGCACAGGTCTGCCTGTTGTTCAGATAAGAAAATATGTTTTGTACCAATTGGCAAATAGTTGCTTCCCTGAGTCTGCTGAATCTAAAAACACAGGGCCTCCAAGAGCCAGTGCAACTTCTGTGTCCAGAGTCCATGCTGACTTGATAATGCCGCTGCCTCCACAGTTGCTAAATCTTACCAGTTGTTAATTTTGACCACTCCCTTCTCTCCCCGACTGAGAGGAGATTTGACTAATGGCCTCCAAGTACATGAATTACTGTTCCAGTGAATCATGACTGATTAGTCTCCAAATCCACAGAGAAGAAAACGGAAAGAAATGAGTCCAAGGGTAGCAAGGACTTAGTGTGGACGCACAGGGTGTGGGGGGAGTGACGGTGACTGTGCCCCTTCTCCTATTTGCTCAGACTTTGTAACCCAGCTGGGTCCCCACTGGTCTTGAGGATAAAAGCCTGAGCCTGCATTAGAACAGCTCTCCTGGGTTCTCAGGGCCTGGGATCATCTGGGCTAACAGCCAGAAGAAAAAGACCATGTGTGGGAGGAACCATTACCTAATATTAGTCTTTTGACTCTTATAAGAACTGAAACAAATGATCGTTTACTGGTATCTTGCACCAAACCAGCCTGGAGAAGAGAAACTATCAGATGTTTCAACTCAACAGCTGCACATCAAAAATAGTATTTTAGACACCAGGAGCCCTGTGGCATTCATGTGGCATTCATACTAGAAGCAAGTCTAGTACGTTGGGGGCTCTGAAGTTTCATGTTCCTGGAATGAAAGGAGGCAGGATTACTGTCCGCAAGCCCAATGTCGATGCACTCCCGGTTGCAGTCACACTACTTGGGTGTGTGTATGTGCATGCATGCATGCACGCAAACACTTACTCAACCCCAGGCAAATAATGGTTAAGAAAAGCATTCTGATAGTCAGTTAATCATCTTACAAAAATCTATCCAAAAGCATCCTTGGGTCTCATTTTGTTCTAAACCAACCTATTAGGAAACTCACAAAGAAGAGCTGTTTCTACGGATCTGATATTTTGCACATGATAAAGGCATCTCCCCCATGCGTTGCACCATAAGTTAGATAGCATGTGGTTGATAACGTAAGGAATGTGATTTCAGTACACACACTGCTGTTGCTGTCATCAGGCTGATATCACATTGGCGTGCACCAGGGTAGATGTACCGGTTGTTCTATAGCCAGCATCTGTTCTGTCAGCATTCAGACTGTACAGATTGATAAATATTTTGAATATCGTTCCCAGTTATTATGGGTTTGTTATTGAGAAATAGCACCATACACATGACAAGAAAGATTGCTGTGTTCTCTGCCTGGAAAACACGGCTGTTTTCTGGAGTGACTGGCTGCTCAGCCGATATCATATTCTTTTGTTCACCAGTGGCTGTTGTGAAATGTTTTGCAATGTGTTTTGAATCTAGAAACCTACCAATTTTGTCTGGTCTTCCAGATATTTATAATTTCCTCACTTATGTTTAGGGTTTAAAAAAATCTTTAGTTAATGCAATAAAATACATTATTGCCATTAAAATACTATAATGAAAATCCAGCAATAAAAATAGCTTTAAAGCTCTCCAAATCCTTTTTTTAAAAAAACTTAAATCGTTGTTTTCACAATACAATTCTTGACAATTAAAGGTTTCTTTGAAACCCAACTGTGAGTAATAGAGCATAAAAATAATAATTGCTAAAGCAAATGAAAAGGTCAGAGGCTAAAGTAGTCCAGGGCTGGTATGGTGGCTAAATTTTCTAAAATACTCAGGGACCCAGGCTCCATCTAGCTATGTACCTCACCAGCACTAACATATAGCCCTGTTTCTCAAGTTCCAGTATGGCAGCCAGAGCTCCAGCCATCACACATTTTTTTCCAGGTATCAGAGAGGAGAAAGAATAAAAAGATACAACAAAGAGTACACTTCCACAGAGTCTGCTATGCAACACACAGTTAGGCGGCAGAGTTTGATGGCTTTGGCTATGTACTTATACCCTGGATATTGTAGAGAATGAACTGAAGAGGGGTAATATTTCGCCTGCATTTCATAGGTCAGAACTTATCCAAAACCTGGCCATACCTAACTGCAGGGTATGCTGGAAAATGTACAGTTTTTTGTTTTGGGGTTTTTTTTTAAGTGAACATGGGCTCAGCTAAAAATCAAGGCTTCTATTACTATGAAAGATATGAACAGATATTAGGGGATAATTAGCCATTTCTTCAGCAAAAGCCATTTCTTTAGAGCAGAATGGTTTATGTCTTATTTACTTCTGAATTGTCTATTTACTTCCTATTCCTCTACTATTCAGAGGTCTATTCACTTTTAAATTGAGCCACCTAGAATGAGGATATTAATAATTTTGAGTCCCCTAATGGTTTTATAATGTCATTTATTTATTCAGCAAACGCTTGGAACACCTACTATGGGAGAAAAACTCTGCTAGCATTTAGGGATAGCAAGATGAACATAACACGACATCTGATTTCAGGAAGTCACATGGAGACCGGTACTGGACAGGTGCATACTCTAGAGGGAACGAAGCAGGGAGACACACTTAGTGCTGAAGTGGAGAGGCTGATACATGAAGAGTGAGTAGGAGGTGCTGCTTGAGTGTCCCAAGGCAAGGGAGCAAATGTCCCAAGGCCTGAAAGTTAGAGAGAATGCAGGACTTTTGAAGAACCGAACAATTTTTAACATCTCTGGCATGTTACATTCAGAGGGGAGAGTGTTGAAAGATAAGGCTGGTGAGAGGTGAGGACCAAATATGGAGGGCCTTTCAGCCACCTTAGACTTCATACACATCTTATTGAAAATAAGTCCCGTTGGGATTGCTGTATAACACCTGGCATACCTAGCATATAATACCTACCATGTAATACCTACTATACCTAGAATCTACTGAGTGTTGACTATCTGCTTGACACTGTGATAAGTATATTGCATGCATCATCAAGTGTATTACACGCATCAACAAACTCTAAGGGACAGATTGTTCCCACTTTATAAATGAGAAAACTGAAGGCCAAAACATTGAAGAAATTTTCTCCAGGTCATTCAGTTAAGAGGTTGAGCCAAGATTAACCCAGAAAAAGTCTGATGCCATGCTCATTTCATAGCCTAGACTCCACCGAGACTGCACTGGGTGGGGTCAAGGCTGGAGGCAAGCAGTCAGAAGTGAATAGGTGTATAAACAAAGTTTTTGAAACTTTACTTCATTTCTACTGCTGGTCATGTAGGAGGTCCTGTCTTCCAACCTGCTTCTACCTCAGGTTCTGTGACAGTCTATCTTCTTCTTTGGATCTCACTTGTTCATTTTTAAATGGAGATTGCCACTATGCTCTTCTGGTAAACAGTCATCCTGTGGGACTCTGGAGACCTAGCTTGTCTGGCCTGTGGGTGGCAGACGCTTCTGACTGATTCTAGGAGCAGATGGATCTTCTAAGCAGCAGCCCCACCTCTGCCACCCTGAGTATGAGTGATACCCAAAAATCCAGAAAAGAGGGGGAACTTTATCTGTGAAGAGGAAGGAGCCTTAGAGCTGATTGTTTTGCTAAATCCCTTTTGCTCTTATTTTAGATTGTTTAGTGTTTATTTGCTTCCCTCGCCACAATTGATATTACCAACTGCTACGGGTCAAACATGAGTGACTCTCAGGGTCAGGAAGATCCTTGGAGCAATGCACACCAGTTTTCTTTGTTGCAGTGGAGACTACAACAGGACTGGCTTTTCAGGCACAGGTTGAGTCAAAACTCCAGGGACTCCCGACCCTCCCTGCGCATGCATGCAGCCTCCTCTCCAATGGCTACTGTGCAGACAGCTCAGCCAGCACCAGGCAGTGTTGTGTCAAGATGCCGAATCCTGTTGTTACTATATTTGACAGCTGCCGTAACTTACCACCAAACCTTGGAATTGGAGGGGCAGGAAGGCCCATGTCCTCATACGCATCTGGTGCTGCTGCTAAAACCAGCTCTGTTTTGTCCGCATTGACAGCATGCTGAAAATATCCAAGCTTCCACGAAACAGAAAATCTGACAAGTAGAGACATACCTCAGTAACATACAAGGAGTTGAGGTAATGGGTTTATAAATTGTAAAAGCAGCTGGTTTTCCTTGTTAATGTTTGTTTGATTTTAAACAAGGGAAGATTCCAGTTGCCAAAGGAAGTAACAGAATATACTGAATTTTCTTCTCTTTGCATTCTCTTGCTTCTAATAGAGGTTGATGATCCTGCAAAAGTCCTAACCCTCTTTATCTGGATGGATTATTAGATAAAATTTAAAATTCCAGGACACAACCTTTTATTTATCACATACATCCCTTTGTAGTTAAATCATTCCTCCACCTTCACAACATGAATTCTATGATGGAGAAAAGAAAAACCTCAGAATTTACTCCGATGGAATACTGTGTTATGCTAAATAGTACCTTCCTACCTGATGAAATCAGAGTATGTTTTAAGTTTGCTAGATATTCACTGAACCATAAAATATTCTCAGTGGAAGTGGTGTAGACACTTACCTATACTGTAGCACGAAATGAGAATATTCTGGGTGGTAGGAAGGAGAAAAGAGACACAGATTTAATCAGCCTTCCAGGTTGGTTGTAATATATATCACCATTGGAGTTTTCTGTTTGGCAATCGATGT
>NW_007729305.1:228224-228864 GCF_000696425.1 Galeopterus variegatus
AGCCTTCCAGGTTGGTTGTAATATATATCACCATTGGAGTTTTCTGTTTGGCAATCGATGTTCTGAGAAAGAAGGTAAAGAGAGACACGGCGAACACCAGGAAGAGGACCCCAAAGACCCAGCAGCAGAGGCGGGTCCCAGGGGACTAAAAGCTCATGACCACAACAGCCTTTCCAAACACAACACGACTGCATTATTGATCTACGTTTTCCATAGTTCCCAAAACCGTGGGCTGTTTACAGAGTCAGAAGAATTTTTGCTTTGACATGAAGAAATCCTGTCCTTTGGGAGCCCCCAAAAGTTAGCCAAGGTTTAAGACAGTTCCAGAAACCACATTTTCAGCCCACTGTGGATTTGTTTGCTTTACTGTTGTGGGTGCTTATGTTGGAGGAACTAAACAACACTGCTAGCATTTTTAAAGCTTTGCTATATGGGAACTTTTTTTCCCTTTATAAAATCACTTGTGTTGTGAAAATCATGAAACTGCTTCAAAATGTTGTTCACTGTCATCAAAATCAGCTTGCCTCGAAATATTAGAACATTTAACATTAATTTTACATCAGCAATTTATTTCAAGATTATCTGGAACTGAAGAAAATAAATGAGAACCAAAAAAAAAAAAAAAAAAAAAAACCCAAAA
>NW_007729305.1:230035-241880 GCF_000696425.1 Galeopterus variegatus
AAAAAAAAAAAAAAAAAAAAAAAACCCAAAACAAACAAACAAAAAAAAACAAAGAAAATGGAAACGATTTGATAAAGCAGGTTGTTTTCATTAAATGTATTCACGTTTATTCCAATGATTTAAGCCTATGTAGTGCAACCATTTATAATAAGCACCCTACAGCTGACGACTGTGGGAACTGAGAACATTGATGGCTGAGTTCTATGCCAGTAACTCAACAGCTTGTGCAAGGTTCCAGAGGGTTCCAGAATGTTCCAGCTCTCCACGTGGAGGGGTCACATTAGAAGTGAAGATAGGCCTGGTCCACGCAAGGCCTAAGGGGCTTGTCATTCTTTCTGAGATGGAAACTAGTGATGGTTCTCTCACATGAGGATATGGCAGGTCACTTAAACAAATGAAAGCTGTTAGAGGAATAGGGGAGATAAAGCTACATCAGGGACACCCTCAGGGGTCCTGAAGAGACATTCTGACTGGAGATCTCATAGAGCAAACCTATTTCCTGACACAGACATTGTGAACGGCAAAGCCAGCGGGTGCCAACCATGACCCTCTGAGGAGCGACTCTGGGTCTGCAGGGCGGAGTGTGTGCTGGGTGGGAGATGCCCATGTGGGAGGAGCACGGGGCTGGTGCCCAGCCTGGGGGCAGGTCTCCTCACAGACCTCTGAGGTGTGTCCACAAGCAAGGACTGGTCGTTGCTGGGTGCTGAGCATAAGGGGAAAGATGAGTTCAGCCCTCCCCTCAGTGCCCACCCCCGGGGGCAGAAAGACAGCTCCGGACACAGCTCCCGCAGCCGGGGAGCTGCCATAGGGGGCTGCAGGGTCACTTGGATGTTAAAAATTGTTCAGTTCTTCAAAAGTCCTGCATTCTCTGTAACTTTCAGGCTTTGGGACATTTGCTCCCTTGCCTTGGGACACTCGAGCAGCACCTCCTACTCACTCTTCATGTATCAGCCTCCTCACTTCAGCGCTAAGTGTCTCCCTGCCTCGTTCCCTCTAGAGTATGCACCTGTCCAGTACCGGTCTCCATGTGACTTCATGAAATCAGAAGCTGTGTTATGTTCATCTTGCTGTCCCAGCTTGTACGCTTTGCCTCTTTATTCCAGAAGGTGTTGTTTTCCTTGGGCTGCTTTATTGACTCTTTTTCATTTACAGAAGCACACTGTGTATGAATGATTTCACTCAAGGGGGAAGAGAAAGTATTCGTTTTGTAGTGTGGGTGCCAATACCCACATCATAGAATGACGGAGATGCCTCTTGTGAGTGGTTTTGTCCCTTGCAAGGTTTCAAGGGCAAGGACTGCCTTGGTACTGTTGGAGCCTAATACTGAGACTGGGGGATTGGTCACTTTCTAAATATGTATGGAAGGAAGGAAGTGGGGAGGAGAGGAGAGAAGAGAGAGGAAGACGGGCAGACAGGGAGGGACAGAGAGCCAGGAGGGGAAGTGGGAGCCAATGACCATAGCCATTTGTACCTCCTCAGGCCCCTGGTCCACCTGAGCCTTCCTTCACAAGCTCACGGTCCTCCCCCACCTGTCGTTCTTCCCTCTGTGTGGCATTGCCAAGTCTCTCAGCTGGGGCGGATAAGGCAACAAGGGACCATCATTCGTATCTGCAAGGAGGGGTCACACTAGTATTTCCCCAGCACCTTTGAATTAGACATGGCTAAGTTGTCTGATGTCCACCTCTTCCTACTTCTGCTAATGGGAACACGGGCTGTGCCCCCACCCACAGGCAGCAGGGTCCCTGTAAGGAAAATGAAAATGGTCAGGCTCCCTCAGCTGTTCGGAATCTTGCTGAGCATGACCCAGCCTGTTTGATGTAAATATGTTAACTGTGCACGTGCACCCAGGTGTTCCTTGGTTATCTAACTTGCACCCAGGTGTCCTGGGTTATCTGACTTATGTATAAAGGATGAACAGCTCTGATCCATAGGGCCCCCAAGCCACCCCAGGAGGTCACCAGATCATCACTGCTGCTGCTGAGGAGGCTGGGGGCTGAGCTCACATTCGAATAAAGCCTATCAACTTTATCCATGGCTCCCAGGATCTTTCCAGTTACCTAACTCGTGACCTGGATATGAAGGGTCTGTGACCCAGCCTGCACAATGGGTTTGAAGGGTCTGTGACCCAGCCTGCACAATGGGTTTGAAGGGTCTGTGACCCAGCCTGACAGCCTATCTTCTCTCTGTCCCCAAGGCAAATGGAAAGCCAGGTGTGGGTTCGGACTCCAGCAAGGCAAGGGAAACGAGGAAGAGAGCCAGTGAGATGTGGAGATTAAAAATAGGATAAACAGGAACTGAAAAGTCTGGGTTTGTATTTCTTTTCTGGTTCACTCTGTTTTCATGTTTCCCTCGGTGAACTCTTGTAGTTCTAGTTTCTCCAAATTAAGCAGTCATTTGTAGTCTGGTATAAGAAAATAAGACCTCCCAGTGCCCTCCATGCAGAATTCCCTACTCTTCATCCTCTGAATTTGTTAAGTCCCAGCACACATGAAAACAATCACCAGGAGGAAAAAAAGAACCAACTTCAGGCTTTGCCCAGAAATGCTGACGGTTCCCATCATGGCTCTCAATGGCCTCAAATTGGACAGGTCATAAATGTGAGAATATCTACTATGCCACATGAAAAGCAGCAAGTCCCGCTCTGTGATTTGCACCATTTGGGGGTAGCCCTGAGGTGGGCGGCTGTGAAATGAACGTGGACTGCTGGCACCACCGCCCTGGACCAGGGCTAAATATCCATACCTGTGACCTTCACGCTGCTTGACTGGAATCTTCTTCAGACCAACCCAAGGGGAAAGGTTTGCAGGCCTTGTTTCGTGTGTGTGTGTGTGTGTGTGGAGTTTCAGAGATCAGCAGCCAGAGCTTCATTTATTACGGCTTCCTTCTTAAAAAGTTAACTACAGGCACAGAGAGCTCTTTATAAATCAAAAGGCCCCAGAGGCTGCACTAGCCTGGAACAGTAGACACGGTGGGAGCTGCCTGTGTGGAGTCTGAATGCGACGCCCACTCAGCCCAGCTGCAGCCTCTCGAAAGCAAATATCCCAGCAGCGACTGCTTGCCCAGACACCGCATCAGCAGCTTGCTTCCCTGGACAGGAAGGAAGGGGCTCTGGAACAGAACAGAAAACGGCTGCCCACATGGTGGGGGGATGCGGGGAGGCTCAGGGGGAGCTGCCCCCGGCCCCATCTCAAATTTGCCACAAATCAAAGTAGAAGCTGCAAGAGGACTGATGTACAAATATGGACCATCTAACTGCTGGTCAATGTTTATTGTATTCTTAGAAGCAGCGACTATTCTTGACTTCCTGCGATCAAAACGCCTGTTAATTATTCTTATTAAAATAAGCCAGATCTCCCAACATACAACTTTGTTGCACATGGTCTGAGTTAAAAGCAGGAGATTGAATTCATCTCTAGAATTCAGCTAATGCCAAAACAAATGTACATTAAAATGCTGGACTTTTCTTTTTTTTAAATCTCTTCCCTTATTTCCCCTACAGGAGGCAGTGAAACATAGTGAAGAAAAATGAGGAAACTAGAACCTGAAGCTCAGGATTACTGGAGGGGAATATGGATTCTGTCTGGGTGGGAGTGTTAGGTCACAACAGAAGTCATTAAATTGTTGTGTTGCTTTTATTTCCACCCCCTGCTGGTTTTCCAAGTGAGATTTACAGCACGTATTAATGACTGAGAAAAGCCCCTTCTTGCTTACGCTAAATATTTTTGACGTGTTTCCTCTAGATTCCCCAATTCTTGCAGGAGAATATTCATAATGTGGGGTTTTTTGTTCGTTTGTTTGGCAGCTGGCCCAAATGGGGATCTGAACCCTTGACCTTGGTGTTACCAGCACTGAGCTCTAACCAACTGAGCTAACCAGCCAGCTCCAGAGTGTGCTTTTGATAAAATAGTACCTCAGAAAAGCTCATGCCTCTCAGAGGGTTACGATTTAAAATATAGGATACCCAGTTAAATTTAAATTTCAAACACCAAATATTTTGTTTAATATTCAGATAAATGATGAATAATAAAAATTGCACCGAGCATACATACACTAAACAAATTCATTCATGTTTTTCTGAAATTCAAATTTAACTAGTGGTCTGGTATTTTTATTTGTTAAATCTGGCAATCCAGAATAAATGAGCTCATTCAACCATATGGTCCTCTGAACATGGAAGGTTGAACACATTCTAGACAGTAATTATTCCTCGATACAATTGTTTCATTTCTGTGCTACCACTCTAACATAATATTGCCAATTTGTTATTAGACCATCACTGGTAAGCCTCAATGAGAATCTGGACAATGTTTCAACAAGTTTCTAACAAGCTCAAGCCCTTTAGACTTCACTGGAAAAAAAAATGGAATTCTAACATTGGTAGAAAAGGCTCTAATCATCTTCTGACTTCCTAATATAAAGAAAGGGGCCATGTTTCTATCTATAAGACTGAGTGAGAGCCAGGTCCAGAAGTGCCTGCCATTTGCAGGGTAGTTCCAACAGAAGATTTTCCACTAGCTGGTTCCAAATTCACAAGTTGCTAGAGTATAAGTGACTGAACAGAATACAGGTGGTCTAAGACTTGTGACCTTCCTTTCAAAACTCAAGTGCCGAATTCAATGGAGCCTGCTCCCAATTCGAAAACATTCCCAGGTTCGGTGCACAAGATCTAAAATTAAGCTTAATTATCACCACTTCGAGATGCTCTATTAGAGGAAAGTCTGTGAGTCAACATGAGGCATCCTGCTAAACCTCTGATCATCATCTGCAAAGTGACCCAGCCAAGAATGGCTAGCGAGGCTGTCCCCGTGTGCAGAGGAGGGCATTGTATATAAGATCCAGTAGTCTCAGTTTAGACATATATTTTCTTAAACATCAAAAGCAACAGAATAATTTTCTTGAGTGACTGTTGGATGCACCTTTTTGTGTTTTAAGAATGTGCTTACCGCACTAGCAGAGACCCTGATGCTTGTTCCCTTAAAACACCTCATGGGAAACTCTGAGAAATGCTTTATTTAGAAGCAATTCAGCCTGTGAGTCATGCAGCTCTTTGCTGTGTTTTTCTTCTCATTTTCCTGCTACCATAAACATTTATATGAAGACAGGATATTTCACTGCATTGCAACAGCCCACTGCCACAGCTGCTTACTCCCCACCTGAAGTCATCAACTTTCATGAAAAGAAAATATCTGAGTTCCTTTCAAATGCTGATAAAGACAAAAAACAAAACAAACAAACAAAAAAAATGGGGGTGGGGGGGAAGATGACCCTTGAGCAAATTACTTCTTCAATGAGTGTTTCTCACAATTTTCTGTAAAGCGTCGGTAGTTAATATTAGAATTGGCCCTGTAGTCAGAGGCACAGTTTTATAAGATTAACAGTATTCTAAGGCAAAGAAATCACCAAGGACTTTGTCCCCTTCATGAGGCAGTAGAAATACTACTCCTTTTCTTTTTTGGGGGGTGGGGGTGCTATGGGAAGTGGGGAGTTTTAGGCAGTGTGAAAAGCATACTTTGACTTCCTGATCACATTTTCCTTTTAAATTTTTCATGTTTCATTCAAACCTGTGAGTAGCCACTTACTGAAAGTGACATTCTCCATATCTAAGAATTCTGATGTGATTTTGTTTATTCCTTCTTGGTTCCAGGATAGGTTATGGGTTTTTAGACATTTGATTAAAAGTCAAATTTGCTTCGTGATCCAGGATATTTGTCCTTTCAACATGCCAACATCAATCCTCTTTCAATTGCGGGTTCCCAATATTTCCTTGCTTAAAAAACAAACAACAGCAGGAAGTTCTTTATTTTTGTTTTTCCTCCAACACGTAGTTCTCCACTTTCTTTTGGGTACTTTTCCTTTCATGGGCTGATTTTTGCCTCCAGTGCATTAGAAGCTGCCACATTTTCCCTGGGTGTTGCTTAGTCACTGGGAGAAGGGGTTTCAGAGGCCGCTCTGCTCTACAATAGCACGAAGCACACATGAGTGGTGGTGCCTCGTCTGAGAGGAGGACAGCCATGCACATCACTCACTGCGCCTAGAACCTGAGAACCTGAGCCCGGGGAGCTGAGGAAGGCAGGGAGATGCATGGTGGAGACCAGAGGCTCCAGAACCAGGCCGTCTGGGTTCAAATTTCAGCTCCATCATCTACAAGCTTCATGTGCTTTGGAAAGTGGTGCTGGGAGCTTCGGTTCTTCTACCTGCAAAATGGGATCAGAGTGTTACCTACTTCAGTGGGTAATTGTGAGGATTAAAGAAGTTGGTTTCAGGAGTTAGAACAGTACTTGGTTCACAGTAAGTGCTATGACAATGTTGCTATTGCTTTTATTGAAAGGTTGGGCCTATGAGGAGAAATGCAAGGGGCTGGACATAGAAGTCTGGCACATGATAAATGCAGAATGAATGGATGAATATTATTACAATGTATTTGTTCAATAAATATTTACTTTCTCTGTACGAAGTAATTTGCTAGGCGCAAGGACATGAAAATGTAAAGTTACCAAATGTGCCCTAACGGAGAGAGGTGTGGGCCTAGTGGATAGGGCAAGGTTGTGAGGTCAGTTGTTTGTATCCAGCTCCATTAGTGGAAAGGGACTGGGTAAGTGAATGTTCTCACTTGCAAAATGGGGATAATACCACCTGATTAGGTTATGCAAAGTAGTGAAGAGCACACAGCGTAGTACATAGTGAGAACTCAATAAATAAGGCACGTTATATATGATGTGTGAACGTGTCTATGTCCGTATCTATGTACATAGAGAGGAAGGAAAGAATAATGGTTCGAGATGGCAGTCACTCTGGTAGATTTGTTCCAGGTGAGGTTGAAGTGCAGAGAAAGGGTCGTACGCCTGCCTGGACAGTCCCAGGAGCAAGGGAGGGGCCGAGACAACAAGACAGCCAGGAGCTGTCTCTGCAGGAGAGCAGGCATCCTAGGGCAATCAGCAGTCCATTGCAAAGGCTTGGAGGCTGAAAGGACCAGTGGGTTTGGGGATGACTGAGAGTTCAGTGTTGCAGATCACAAAATTCAAGGCAGAGAAATGGCAGGAAACAAATAGGCAGGGACTAACTCACATTTTTGTCCAAACGTTACTGTCTTAATAAGGTCTTCCTTGGCCACCCCATTTAAAATGATCCCCTCCTCCAGCATTCCCTAAAATCCTGTCCTGTTTTGTTAAGTCACTTATACACCTTTTACACAAGTTACCTTCCAAAATATAGATATGTACATTATACACGTATACGTATGAATGTGTACAACACACACACACACACACACACACACACACGGCTTATTTTGTTTGTTATCTGCCTGCCCTCAGTGGAGTGGAAGCTCCATGAGAACAAGGACTTTGTTCACTGCTATCTCCCCATCACCTAGATGAGTGCCTGGCATGTAGTAGGTTCTCAATAAATATAGATTGAACTGAATGAATGAATGTATGGCTCCGTGGCAGGTATAAAAGATGAGCTCATCCTTTGATCAGAGGAACCTTGAGGAATTCTAAGCAAGGGAAGGTGTGGACACAGTTTTCTGTTAGAAAGAGCATTTGGGAGGCATTGTTGAGATGGACTATTGAAGTATCCTTTCAGTGATCTGAGCAGCATAAGGGCCAGACAGAGAGAGAGAGAGAGAAACAGGAAGCCAGGTGAGAGGCACGGAAGCTCAGCTGGCAGAGTGGGGTGGCAGATTGGAGGGGACAAAGGCAGAGTGGGCAGGGAGGGTTCCCTCGGGTGCCTGGCTTGAGCAAACGAGTGTTATTTACCAAGAAGGGAAAGGAGCATGATTTAATGGAGTAAAGAAAAAGCTAAGAAGAAAAAACAAAATTCCATACTCCAACAGAGAGCACAGACATCAGAGATGCTCAGTCGTGGATGACCGATTGATTGAAAACATAAGCAAAGAAATGGGCTGGTGGAAACCTATTAATTATTAAGTCTATAGTTTACTGAGTTTCTTGTCTAAGAAAGGTGAAGAGACCTGAGATGTCTTACTTAACAGAAATGGGAAAGATTCACCAAAAAAAAAAAAAAAAAAAAAATCTGGGAAGAGCAAGTAACTCTTGAAAGACAGTATTTCACTTTGTATCATCCTTATTTGCTTTAACAGAGTGCACTTTGCAGGCACAGGACTCTTCCTCACGGGTATGAGTACTGTATCCCATCCCTATGGACTGGCATCCACAGGGAAACTAAAGAACCAGCGAAGCATGGGAATAAAACCCAACAGGTTTCCTTCAGAATTCTTCTTTGATTACCCTCAGAAGCAGATGTGGCATTCAGGAGTCGCCGAGCCTGCATGATTACCCAGCTAAGCACAAATTTACTGAACAGCTTCCCCACGTAAATCTATGGACAAGAGATCATCACCCAGTTCTGGCTTGCACTAAATTGTTGGCCAGGTTGCTGATCTCCTTCTAGCTTCTGAACGGGGAGTCCCAGGAGGTCATGTGTTCAGCGTGGCTGGATGAGCTGTCCTTCAATGGCCTTCCAAACAGTGGGATCTGATGGTCTTAAGCAACGACAAGCCCAGCAGCGAGCCACCCTAGGCTGGCCTGGCAAATGATGATGAGATGGGCCCAGCACGGGGCATTGTCTACTGGTGGGTGGGCCTTCTCAGAGACTAGCTGTTGTTAGAGCAAAAGAGGCCCTCTCCACTGGTGAGGAGAGTGTGCACACGTCAGGCTTTCCTGTAAAATGAGATAAGAGCTCCTATTGCGCATGGGAGAAGTAAATGTAATGAGACCATCACAGTCCTGCTGGTCTTCAGCCCTATCTCTTTACATCAGGGATGCTGAAACATGTGCACCTCCAAAAGGAGATAGGTAGAAATAGGTTCTTAAGTGGAGAAAATAGAAAAAATGAAAAAATCCTCAGCTGAACATGAAGATCATTTGAGTTTCATGAAATAAATTGGTCAGTTTTCTAAATTGACATCTTTAACTAAAATGTAAAAGAACTTTACAATTCAACAATTTATATGAACTTATCTTAATAGATACTATTATTGTTAATATTTTGGAAAAAAATGGTGTTGTGTTGGAAGTGGTTCTTTTTCTCTAAGTTGTGTTTTTTAAAGTTTATTGTGTTCTTAAATGTGTCTTTTACAGATGGGGAGATATTTTGTTTTCTTAAAAAAAAATTCTGACTTTATAGTGGAAATCAATAAAATCTCTGACTGCAGTTTTCAGAAATTCACTTTATGGCAAAATTCAGGAAGCTCCAATTTTAGCGGGAAGTTCCACTAAACAAGACATAACATTTCATGTTACTTTGATCTTTCTCTCAAGTTAACTTTGCCATGACTCAATACTTTGAAACAACTCATACGTATGTATCCCCATAAAAACATCTATCTTATGTTTAGTTAATTAATTTACCACTTTCAAGAACTGTCTTTCCTCTCAATTTCTCAGGGTTGTTTTCTTTTATGTTACTTTTCCTTTATATTATAATTTGCCTTCTATAATTCAATTCAAAATCACACATCAAACACTGGTTATGTACTATGGATTGCCATATCCTGTAAATCTAGAAGCTACTGTGATCAGAACAGCATTTTATTCCCCTCTTTCCTTTCTGTCTCCAATTCCCAAAGTAAAGAACCCAGAAGAGTGATGTGTGCCAGCAGCCTCTGAAGGGAGATCAAGATCTTGGAGGACGTTCTTTTCCTTTTATTTCACTCCATGTGAATCTGTGACGGTTGAAGTTTTCCATGTCTTTACACTGACTCAACAGATGTCTCCAGGGGTATTTCCATCCTCTCACCATTAGTTCACTTTCTTTGCTTATTCATTCCCAGTTGCCCTGTGGACTGAGCCAGGATATCGGTGATTAATGACTCAGTACTATTTCAGGAATCCCCAGCATTTCCCATATTCTGACTCACCTAACAGTTTCCTATGTTCACCTGTTGGGAGCGTGGCTGTGCCATAGCGCATGTGGCTCTTGTTGGCCAGAAGCCTCCTGAAACTTATCCGCAATTGCAAAACTGAGATCTGAACAAAATCCTTCTGCCTGTGTTTCTCTGGCATTCTTCTTCTTTTGAGTGAGTTCCTTGAGAACAGGGAGGGATTCCTCTTAGTCATTTTTGAATCACCAGTGACTACCATCATGCTTGGGGTACACTAAAATATCTGTGCCCAATAAGTATTTATTGAATGATGGAGTAATGTAATCTTGAGGAAGCTTAAAAACAGTTGATTTGTGTTTTGTGAATTGTTAAGTTTGTAAATATGGAAAAATCATTTTAGGAAGATAAAGGCTTAAGCCAACATTCAGGAATGTATTTAAGTGCCTAAATTCTTGATGTAACTTATAAAGAATGAGTATGACTAGAAAAGCATAAAAAGACCAAAAAGAGATAAGGCAGTTGAATGAAACCTGCCTAGATTTCATCACCACCCAGCCTTCTTGGTGGTCATTCTCTTTAGCTGGACTATTCCACCCCTATCCCTTGTACCTTTCTGCCTTTAGCATTTAACCCAATTCTCTTATTCATACGAAACTCTTTTTTCAAGAATATGACGAGTTCCATGAAATAAGTACACCTGACTTATTAAAAGTCCAAGCTCCCCAGGTGTCAGGGGTCCCCAAGACCATTCCTGGAATTTGTTCACTCACTAGAAAGACTCACAACACTCAGCATATAGTCATACTCACGGCTATAATTAATTAGAGTAAAAGGATCCCAAGAAAAATCAGCAAAGTAAAAAGGCACATGGGGGGCAGTCCAGAGGAAACCAGGCACAAGCTTCTAAGAGTCCTCTCTCCCAGTGGAGTAACACTGGACACACTTAGTTCCTCCAGTGTCGAATTGTGACAACACATGTGAACTGTTGTCCATTGAGGAAGCTCACTAGGGACTCAGCACCCAAAGTATTGATTTGGGGCTGATCACATAAGCACTTGCTCCCTAACACATACCAACATTCCAGACCTCTGGAAGGATGGCAGGTGTTCAGCATAAATCACATTGTGTTTACAAACAGTTTAGGCACAGTAAACCATTCTTATCAATTAGAGAATGCTGCAAACACTACCAAAATCCAAATTTCCAGATGTCAGCCAAGGGCCATCCTTTCGATGGGTAGCAGGCTCAAGTCTACTCTGTCACCTCTTTTCTGCACAAGTGTGTACAACAAGCTCATTGTCTTTCCCTATTTCAGAACATTCCGCACTCTCAACACCAGCTCTCTGCATGGCTGATTTTATCATTCAGACTTGAACACAAATGACATCTCCTGAGAGAAGCCCTTCCTGACCGTTCTAATACAAGTAGCCCCCCTGCACAGCCAGTCTCTGCCATATTTGTTTATCTTCTCTGAATTTCAGCTGTAAGCCCCATATTGGCAAGGAACTTTATCTGTTTTGTTCCTTACTCCTCACCTAAGACCCAGGAGAGTGGCTTACCCTAAGCAGGAGCTCAATAAGTATAGAATTAATTGAATGACTTAGCACTGTCTGAAGTTGTCTTGTTTATCTATGTGTTGAGTTCTGTATTGTCAGAATAGTTTACACCCTATAATGTAGGCTCCATTAGATCAGAGACTTCCCTTTGTCTTGTTTCCTACAGTATCTCTAGCAGCTGGAATAGCAGCACTAAGCACATAGCAAGTTCTCCATGCACGTCCAGTACGTTAAAATAAGCATGCACACATGCACACACACACACACACACACACACACACTCATGCAGAATATATGCAGGTTGTGCTTCTTCCAATATGTACTATTCCACACATTCTGTTCTATTTGTGAGAGAAACGGGACTTTCAGGAAAATGGAAATTTCCATGAATTATTTTCTTCAGTAAGTATTGATGAAACACAGACTCTTTGTTTAGTCCATGTGC
>NW_007729305.1:242156-244459 GCF_000696425.1 Galeopterus variegatus
GTATAGAATTAATTGAATGACTTAGCACTGTCTGAAGTTGTCTTGTTTATCTATGTGTTGAGTTCTGTATTGTCAGAATAGTTTACACCCTATAATGTAGGCTCCATTAGATCAGAGACTTCCCTTTGCCTTGTTTCCTACAGTATCTCTAGCAGCTGGAATAGCACTAAGCACATAGCAAGTTCTCCATGCACGTCCAGTACGTTAAAATAAGCATGCACACATGCACACACACACACACACACACACACACTCATGCAGAATATATGCAGGTTGTGCTTCTTCCAAAATGTACTATTCCACACATTCTGTTCTGTTTGTGAGAGAAACGGGACTTTCAGGAAAATGGAAATTTACATGAATTATTTTCTTCAGTAAGTATTGATGAAACACAGACTCTTTGTTTAGTCCATGTGCCATGGTAGTCACTGAAGATTCCATTAGTGAATTTAAGGTGTTCACAGATGATAGGGTTAGACAGAGTCACAAATGAATCATTGTAAAGCAAGTGCAGATAGATATAGAGATATAGAGATATATGGATATAGAAATACATACATATATGTGTGTCTACATATACATGTATATATGTATGTCAAACAATATATGTACATTATAAAGTAAATGAAATAATAGAGGTGAGCATAAAGTTTTATTCATACAAAAAGGAGAGGGCTTAGGCTAGCCTAGGGTGCCATAATAGGCACCCAGGAGGAGATAATTCTTGAACTTAATCAAAGACCCTTCAAGGAGAATTGGGGTGAAGCAGGCTTGGGGAAAGCATTACAGACAGGGCATAATCAAAAACTTCAGGAGTTCCATACTGATGGGACATGTGAATCAGGAAGAGGTGAGAATTTCCTGGGGAGGCAGACAAGGGGTCTTCTCAGGAACTTGGGCTTTGCTTTAGAGGTGGTGGCGGCCACTGAAGGGTTCATTCTAGAAACAAGCCATGCTTGGTTTGATTTGGGACTAGACAATTCTGGTGACTATGGGGAACAGCTTTCAGAAGAACAATGTTGATGGTGGAAAGAGTGATTTAGAGGCTCTTGCTCTAATCAGGCAAGAAATGACTAGTGGCTCACAGAAAGCAGATAGAATAGGAATGCGGGGGTGGGGAAGGGGGGAAGTGGACAGAGTCAAGAAATAACTAGATATCATATCTAGAGAACTTGGAGTGTGATCGATTAAGGGTGAAGGAGATGGCAGGCAAAATGATGCCTGCGAATTCTGTTTCTGTAGATTATAGGAGAGAATTAACAGAGAACACATAGGAAGAAAAAAGTTGGAAGGAAAGATTGTGTGTTCCGTGTGGGACGAATAAAGTATGAGATACGTGTGGGTTCTGTAATGTGCGGTAAACAGCTGGATGTGCAGATCTAAAGCTCATTGTATAGTGGAGGCCAGTGTTAAAGTTGCCTACAGGGGAATCAACACTCCACGCCAGTGAAAGCACGTGCGTGGGTGAGATCACCTGGGGAATCACAGGTGGAGGGAGAAGACAGCAGGCTGAGGATAGACTTCTGGGGAGCAGCATTTCACTGGTGAGCAGAAGAAAATGTGTCTAAGAAAGAAACAGAAAGGGTAAGAGGAGAACCAAGACAGTGCAAAATCAGGGATGGGAAGGGAGTGAAAAGCTTCTTGAGAGTGAACTTTCAAGACCTCTTCAGGATTGCAGAGGAAAAGCCCAAGCTCCCCAGTTTGCTACACAAAGCCTTCCACCTGGCTTTGGGTGTACCTCTCCGGCCTCTCCTCTCATAGCTCCATCATGAGCAGTCAAGAACTTCAAAGGACCCTGGAAATTAAGAACTGAATTTTTCATTAGAAATTTCAGTAAAAATATTACTGACTAACCCGCTGAGGGAGCTATTATAACAGAATACAATAAGCAGTTTGGTGTATAAATAGAAGTCAGACTGCGAAGGACGAAGGAAGGAATGTGAAAGGAGGAAAGTACACATAGCAAATACAGATCACAGTTTTGAAGAGGTGTAGATAAGATGGAAACAGGTAAAACAAGCTGGTGGCTAGCAGGAAAGGCCCGTCCAGGAAGGAACGTTTAAATTGAGAAAATCTGACCCTGTCAGTAGTCCGAAATGCAGCATCCAACTGAGAAGGAGAGATTGAAGGTATGGGAGGGAGTGGAGATGATGCATAAAATGAATTTGAGGGAAAAGGAAAGACATGCCATCAGACATAGCTTGTGAACTTCACAGGGAAAGCGATGCCTCAGGGTCTGAAAGGGAACGACAGATATCAAGGCTGGTGCACACAGACACATGTGCAACAACGTTGTGGGACAC
>NW_007729305.1:245466-246658 GCF_000696425.1 Galeopterus variegatus
TTTTTTTTTATCAAAGAATAGAATATTTGTGTTTGAGAATTCAAGGATGGAGAGAATCCAGGATTTAATCTAGAGAGGAAGTACCTGAAAGAGAGTAGGGAAGGCCATTGAAGATGTGGAAGTTAAGAAACAGAGAGGATGGACATCAAAGGGGTCATCCACCTGAACTCAAAATCGCTGAAGATAAGGGCAGACGAGTGTTATTTGGTGGTGAGGAAACTATGTCTCAGGTGCCAGATCCTTCCATAGATGTGTAGGGCTGGCTTGGGAGATGGCAGACAACAGTGACAAAAAGAAGTGAAAAAGGATAATGAGACGAGGAATTAGCTTCAGTGGAGCAATGGTATTTAGAAATTATTAGGGGTAATGGTTTGTTTGGAAGCCTCAATAAAATGCAAAGAGAAGACTCAATCCCACCTCTGGCACCTACATACTGTAAAAATGGTCAGCATTCTCTCTAAGGGAGGTGGTATAATGTTGAAAGAGAAAACAAACCACCCAACCAAACTAGAGTCATGTTAANTGAATTTGAGGGAAAAGGAAAGACATGCCATCAGACATAGCTTGTGAACTTCACAGGGAAAGCGATGCCTCAGGGTCTGAAAGGGAACGACAGATATCAAGGCTGGTGCACACAGACACATGTGCAACAACGTTGTGGGACACACAGCCTATTCACCTCAATTTGTTACGAAAGTGGCAAGTTTATCTACCAAAATCAAGGAGTTTATATGAGATAGAGTTCCGGAGAAGAGTGATGGAGGTTTTTCATGGACATTGAAGGGTATCAAAAAATTAGTTGCCCAGAAGTAAGTAAAAGAGTTGATAGGTGATATCGAGAACCTCGTTGAGACATGAAATCATACATTTTCTCTAACAATGTTCAGCTACCTTAGTACAGGAGCCAAGAAGATGGCTTGAAACATTGATCTAATGTGGTTTTGTGGAGTGGGTGTTATGGAAGCATAGACGACAAGGAAATTGAAGGTTTTAGTGAAATTAATGATGGAATCCAAAGGAGGAAAAGAGACCAGAAGAGCTGATTCTGAAAGAAAGGATATCAAGGGACATGATAAGTCTAAAGAGCAGAGAGTGTAGGAGTAATGATAAAACCAAGTGAATTGATTTTTTTTTTTTTTTATCAAAGAATAGAATATTTGTGTTTGAGAATTCAAGGATGGAGAGAATCCAG
>NW_007729306.1:0-57033 GCF_000696425.1 Galeopterus variegatus
ATGCAATCAATACTCTGGTATCACAGCACATGGCTCACAGGATTGCGCTGTCTCCTGTCACAGCCGCTCCAGACCCGTCGCCATCTTAGGATGGTACATACCTCTTTTATATAACCTGTGCAATTCTGAACTCCAAAACTAATGAAATTTAAGGATCTTGGAGAGTTCACATGCAGCTCAGAAAATACATGGATTGTAGGAAGATAAGAAGGGCAGTGAAATTGCATGGCTCAGAGAAGACAAAGCGAAGTAAGAAAATGGTTATTAGGTAAATGAAAGTTTCTCTATTTCTACTTAAGACAATCAGAGGAAAATGTGGTCTTAAATGCAAGATTAAGGATTTAGTTTAGACATAAAGAAGATCTTTTTTCATGGTCCTGCTTGTTAAAAATTGTAGTGGGTTATAATGGGAAAGTGTGGAATCTCTTTGACCAGGAGCTGGTATGAGGAAAGAAGGGCTTTAATTTTTACATTCCTCAAGTTGGATAGAATTCAATCATTTTTGACCCTCTTGGGCATGGTTATTCTAGGTGAAATATACTTTAAAGTTGTTTATGTTTCCTATTTATCTTGTAGTTTTTGTCTTTGCTTGCACTGTTACTAGAGAACTAGATGGTGTGTGTTTACAGGGAGTGAGAGAGGCAGGTTGGCTGATTGGTGTACTTTCGTAGATGGACATGTGGGGCTGAGGCAGCACAAAGCTGTCATCCTGTTAAGCAGGGTTAAGATGCAAATTTTCAACATTGATTACACCTATTCTGCATTCTTTTATGTTTATTTATTTTTTGCTTCTTAACTTCTTTTCAGCTTTCTTAGTAGAAATATTTTGCCTATTAAGGATAGTGTGAATACATGTTTAATTATCATCTCCTTATTATACTGCATGCAAGGCCGGTATAATATTTTTTAACTTGATAAATGTGTTAAATTTTACTTGTAAATGAAGGATATTCATATCACAGATGGGTGTGTCATGATGGAATAAAATCTATGCTTAATATCATGAAGTCTTACAGGATGCTTATGTTGGGCCTTTGTTTTTTTAAAAAAAGATTTCTCAACTTCTAGATGTAGTATTCACACTTTTATAGCACCAAAGGACAAAAATAGAACAGGATAAATGAGCAAAAGTGATCTTAACTCATTTGCTGTCTCCTGCTCAATCTTTTTTCTTCCTCAAACAGCTTGAAACCCCACCCTCCACCTATATGGGGATAAAATGTGTGTGTTGGGGGGATCAGACTGAGTGATAGGATGGCAATAGGGATTTCAGATTCTTTAATAACACTTCAGTTCATGTCCAGAAATATTATATTTTGTTAAAATTTGGGAGAAAAGTTTGGAATTCAATAATTTTCATTTTATAAGCTCTCCATTTTTGTTTTTTTTACCTCTGAACTGCTTAAGCGGTGTATTCCTCTGACAATTTATTGCCTTTTAAGGCCATGAATTCAGAGGGCTGACAGTAAATCTGGACAAGCTCTAATATGCCTTGTGCCAACTGTAATTTAGCTGGTCTTTTGAGAGCTCAAGTTTTTTATTACCATAAATATTCTTCTGCTTCTAGGCTCTCCCTGCTGACAACGTTGCCCAATTTTAAATCCCGACATCTTCATTTCAAAAGCCTGAAAATGAAACTGCAAAGGTCAGGTTTCATTGTAATTGCAGGCTATGGTGAAAAAAGACCACATTCTTTAGGATTGAACTGCCACCCACTGCTTGCTTTGGAGAGCACAGGGCTTGGGGAGAATGTCACCATGCAATTCAAGTGAATGATTGTACCTGGCACTTGGATCATCAGGAAATATTTGCTCATATTTCACAGTGTCTGACTTTGTCACCACAGAAGGAGGGAAAGACTTTAAATAAGACTCTGATTTAACATACATGAACACAGCAGACTTTCTGCTTCTGGAATGTCCTTTTCTCCTTCTTTATATAATGGATGGTTTTCAACCTTCAGATCTTATCTCAGGCAACACAACTTAACCGACTGACCTCTGGCTACCATGTATTTACCCACAAAACAGGCATAATGATGGCTTCTACCTCTGTCATTGGGAAGATTAAAGGAGTTAGTGCATGACATACACTTAAAAGAGAGCCTGGCTCAAAGTAAATTCTCTGCTGTGGTTAGCTATCATTATGACTTTTATCACCATAATAGGTAAGGCTGTCTGAGCAAGACACTTTATGAGATTCACTGGTATTTTCTTGTTTAATCCTCACAGCAGGTCTATGAGATCGGCACCACTGTCATTTTTCTTCTACAGTGGAGGAAACTGAAGTTAGAATGGTAACTTGTTCAAGGTCACAGAGCAAGTCAATGATGCACTTAGAATCTGCATCCAAGTATTCAGACTCCAGAGCCCATGCTCATGAAAAAAGCCATGGAGACAGCTATGTAGCACGCACTGTCACTGCCCTGACCATAAACTGTCACTCTTACCCCTTCAGGGCACACTGGCCCAGCTTCCAACTCCAAGAACCCACATTTTGTTGCTTGAGGGCTCTCTCTGGTCTCACTCACATGATAGAAGGTGCCAGGGAATGAACACCCCTGGGTCAGCCCTCAACTAATGATTGCTGTGAATTCATGGATAAATACCCCAGCTCCCTTGTCCCCAGGTGGGATAAGTCTGAGTCATCTCCTATCCTGGCTCCATCGCCCACCATGGCAGCTGACTCTTCATCTGTTATTAGCTTCCTCCTGCTCCCTGACTCACTTCTCTACTTTCCTATTGTTTCCTCCACCTCCCAAATAACTAACACTCAAACCTCACCTCAGAGTCTGCTTCTGGGGGAACCAAACCAAGATAGTCTCTCTCAACATTGAGAGTACATGATTCTAAAGATGCTGGAAGTAGGGAGGAGCAATGGAGTGGCTGGAGTCAGACAGAAGGAAGAGGGTGTACCACCAAATTGGGGGTCCTGTGAGTACACAGCAAGGTTTCTCAATCTTGGCACTATTGACATCTGGGGCTGGATGATTCTTTGTTGTGCTAGGAGGTACTGTGCATTGAAGGAAGTTGAGCAGCATCTCTAGCTTCTACCCACTAGATGCCAGTAGCAACACCTCCACCACCAGTTGTGACAGTATAAAATGTCTCCAGATATTGCAAAATGTCCCCTGGGGGGTGGGCAAAATCACCTCTAGTTGAGAGACACTGGGTTAGGAAGATAAGACTTACATTTTGTGTTTGAGTGACATACTGGCCCAGCAGGTATCCATTCATCCAAGAGGATTATAATGATATCAACATTATTGAATACCCATGTGCAAGGCATCTACCTGCTGCTGTACATACTGTGTCTCATCCGGTCCTCACTGCACTTTGTTACTTTCATTTCACACATAAGGAAAATGAAGCTCATGGAGATTAATTGATTTTTCCAGTACCACAAAACAAGTAAAAAGATGGCCCCAGGGTTCAAATCCAGGCCTGTCAGCCTGCAAATTCATACTCTTTTCACTACAATTTATTTATTTATTTATTAATGCTTCAATGTATGAAATATTTATTCAGCATCTGCTGGGTGTCAGGCATTGCATTTGGTGCTGGTTATGGAGAAATGAAAGGACCTAGGTCTTGCTTTGAGAAGCAGACCATCTAGTGTAGCGCTATCCCAGAGAACTTTCTGTGACGATGAGGATGTTCTATTCCGTGCTGCCCAATATGGTAGCCACTAGCTACATGCTGCTATTGGAATATTCAAGAAACAGTCAGAGGGCCGGCCCATGGCTCACTTGGGAGAGTGTGGTGCTGATAATACCAAGGCCACAGGTTCGGATCCCTATATAGTGATGGCCGGTTAGCTTGCTTGGGAGAGCGTGGTGCTGACAACACCAAGTCAAGGGTTAAGATCCCCTTACCAGTCATCTTTAAAAAAGAAAAAAAAAAGAAAGAAACAGTCAGGAGGCCAGTGTGGCAAAGCAGAGTAAGAGAGGGGAGGGTGGTAGGAAATAAGTTCAGAGGGGTAGCTGGACACCAGACCACATAGGACTCTGGATTTTATTCAAATGTGATGGGAATCTCTTGGAGGGTTTAATGCAGGGAAGTAATGTGAACTGATTAACATTCTAAAGGATTATAAGAAAGGAAGCAACACAAACAGGTGGATAGTTATTCCAGTAGTGTAAAGAGATGATGCTGGGTTGGGCAAGTTGCTCCAAAAGGTGAGACATGGTTGAAATTAAGACATATTTTGAGAGTAAAACCAAGATTTGATAATAGTTTGGATGGCAGATGTGCAAGATAGAAAAGTCAGGGCTGCCTCCAAGGATTTTAGCTGGAGCAGACACACAAATCCCTCTATGACCACCTTCCCCTCCCTCTACCTTCAGATCTGGCCACATCTCCTGACACTTTTTGTTTCTGTGTGTTGTGCTCCAGTAATGCAAAAGAACTTGTGCTATTCAGTTGGGTTTGTCACATTGATGTGGTTTTTTTTTTATTGTAACATAGTTGATTGTACATATCTGTGGAGTACAGAGTTTAATATCAATACCTGTGTACAATAATAATATGTGATGCTCAAATCAGGATAATTAGTTTATTCAACATTATACAATGTAATTGTCTTTCATGGCCATTTACCAATTCCTCCCTTATCCCCCTCACACTTTCCCACCTCAAGTAACCAGAGTTCTGTTCTCTCCTATTGAACATTCAATGTTATTATTGTGATTATTGTATCTTTCTTTCATTTTAAAATTTATTTATTTTTTAGCTGTCACTTATGAGTGAGGACATGTGGTATTTCTCTTCCTGTGCCTGGCTTATTTCATGTAACATGATTTTCTCTAAGTCTGTCCATATTGATGTGAATGGCAGTATTTCATTCTTTTTTATGGTAGAGTAGTATTTCATTGTGCATATACCACATTTTCCTTATCCAGTCTTTGGATGAAGGATGTTTAGATTGGTTCCAATTTGCAGCTATTTTAAATAGAACTGCAATGAACATGGAGGTACAGGTATCCCATTGACATGATGATTTCCATTCCTTTGGGTATATACCCAGCAGTGGAATTGCTGAATCATATGGCAGATCTATGGGTAGTTGTTTGAGGAACCTCCATACTGTTTTCCATAATGGCTGCACCAATTTATAGTCCCACCAACAGTGTAGGAGGGTTCCCCTTTCTCTGTATTCTTGCCAGCATTTGTTATTCTCTGTATTTTTGATAATAGCCAGTCTAAGCGAGGTGAGATGATATCTCAGTGTGGTTTTGATTTGCATTTCCCTGATGATTAGTGATGTTGAGCATTTTCTCATGTACCTGTTGGACATTTTTATGTCTTCCTTTGAAAAATGCCTATTCAGTTCCTTTGCCCATTTTTTTTAAAATTGGGTTATTTGTTTTTTTTACTGAATAATTGTTTGAATTCCTTGTATATTCTGGATATTAATCCTTTGTCAAATGCATAGTTAGCAAAAATTTTCTCGCATTCCGTAGGCTGTCATTTCACTGTGTTGATTGTTTCCTTTGCTGTGCAGAAGCGTTTTAGTTTGATATAGTCCCATTTGTTTATATTTCCTTTTGTTGCCTGTGCTTTGGGGCCATGTTCATAAAGTCTGTGCCCAGACCTACTTGCTGAAGTGTTTCATCTATATTTTCCCTTAGTAATTTTACAGTTTCAGGTCTTATACTTAGGTCTTTAATCCATTTTGAGTTGATTTTAGTATATGGTGAGAGGTGCATGTCTGGTTTCATTCTTCTACATATGGATATCCAGTTCTCCCAGCACCATTTATTGAAGAGGCAGTCTTTCCCCCAATGTATGTTTTTTTTCCCTTTGTAAAATATTAGTTGGCTGTAAGCCTGGGGGCTGATTTCTGGGTTCTCTATTCTGCTCTACTGGTCTGAGTGTCTATTTTTATGCCGGTACTATGCTGTTTTGGTTACTATAGCTTTGTACTATAATTTGAAGTCAGGCAGTGTTATGCCTCTGGCTTTATGTTTTTTTCTCAGGATTGCTTTGGCTATTTGGGGTCTTTTGCTGTTCCATATGAATGTTGAGTTTGTTTTTCCATTTCTGTGAAGAATGTCATTGGTATTTTAATGGGGATTGCATTGAATCTGTATATTGCTTTGGGTAGTCTGGACACTTTCACAATGTTACTTCTTCCAATCCAAGAGCATGAAATGTCTTTCCATCATTTTGTGTCTTCTTTAATTTCTTTCAATAGTGGTTTGTTCTTTTCATTGTAGAGATCTTTCACTTCCTTGGTTAAATTGATTCCTAGGTTGTGTTTTTTTTTTTTTTTTTTCCTGTGACTGTTGTAAATGGGCTTACTTTCTTGATTTCTCTTCCTTTTAGCTCATTATTGGAGAATATAAATGCAACTGATTTTTGTTGCTCACCTTTAAATCAGGTTATTTGTTTTCTTGCTGTGAAGTTGTTTGAGTTCCTTGTATATCTGGATATTAATCCTTTGTTGGATAAATAGTTTGCAAATATTTTCTTCCATTGTGTAGGTTGTCTCTTCTCTCAGTTAACTGTTTCATTTGTTGTGCAGAAGGTTTTAGTTTGATATAATTCTATTTGTTTATTTCTCCTTTTGTTGCCTGTGTTCTTGGGGTCTAGTTCATAAATTCTTTGCCCAGTCCTACTTCCTGAAGTGTTTCCCCTATGTTTTCTTTTAAGGGTTTTATAGTTTCAGGTATTATATTTAAGTCTTTAATCCATTTTGAGTTGATTTTGGTATATGGAAAGAGGTATGGATCTAGTTTCATTCTTCCACCTATGGATGTCCAGTTTTCCTGGAACCATTTATTAAAGAGGCAGTCTTTTCCCCAATGTCTGTTCTTGGTACCTTTGTCAACGATCAGTTGGTTGTAAGTTTATGGCTTGATTTCTGGGTTCTCTATTCTATTCCATTGGTCCTAGTGTCTGTTTTTATGCCAGTATCATGCTGTTTTGGTTTCTAAAGCTTTGTACTATAATTTGAAGGTAGTATAACTTGTAGTATAATTTGTCAGGTAGTGTGGTGCCTCTGGCTTTTTTTCTTTCCCTCCCCTCAGGTTACTTTGGCTATTTGGTGTCTTTCATTGTTCCATGTGAATGTTAGGATTGTTTTTTCTATTTCTGTGAACAATGTCATTGGCATTTTAATGGGGATTGCATTGAACGTATAGATTGCTTTTGGCAGTATGGATATTATCACAATGTTAATTATTCCAATCCAAGAGCATGGAATGTCTTTCCATCATTTTGAGTCCTCTTTCATTCAACAGTGACTTGTAGTTCTCATTGTAGAGATCTTTTACATCCGTGGCTAACTTTATTCCTAGGTATTTAATTTTTTGGTGACTATTGTAAATGGGCTAGTTTTCTTTTCCTGCTGCTTCATCGTTGGAGTATAAAATGCTACTGATTTTTGCATGTTGATTTTGTATCCTGCAACTTTACTGAAAACATACATCAACTCTAAGCATTTTTTTTTTTTGGTACAGTCTTTAGGCTTTTCTATGTATAGGAGTATATCACAGCAAGAAAGGACAATTTGACTTTGTCTTTTCCAATCTGGATACCCGTTGTTTCTTTCTCTTGTCTGATTGCTGTGACTAGGACTTCCAATACTATGTTAAATAGGAGTGGTGAGATTGGGTATCCTTGTTTTGTTTCTATTATTAACAGAATGATATTGGCAGTGGGTTTGTCACATATGGCTTTTATTGTGGTGAGGTACTTTCCTTCTATACCTAATTTGCTGAGTCTTTATCATGAATGGATGTTGAATTTTGCCAAATGGTTTTTCTGCATTTATTGAGATGATCATATGTTTTTTGTTCTTGATTTCGTTGATGTGGTATATCACATTTATTGACTTGCATATGTTGAGCCATCCTTGCATCCCTGGGATAAATCCCATTTGATTATGGTGCATAATTCTGTAGATGTGTTTCTGTATTCTACTTGCTAATATTTAATTGAGGATTTTTGCATCTATGTTCATCAAAGATATTGGCCTGCAGTTTTCTTTTTTTTGTTGTATCTTTGTGTGGTTTAGGTATCTGAGTGAGGCTGGCCTCATAAAATGAGTTTGGGAGAATAGCCTCTGTTTCAATTTTTTGGAATAGTTTGAAGAGAATTGGTATTAATTCTGCTTTAAAGGTTTTATAGAATTCAGCAGTAAAACCATCCAGGCTTGGTCTTTTCTTTGTTGGGAGACTGCTGATTACTGCTTCAATGTTGTAGCTTGTTATTGGTTTGTTCAGGTTTTCTATTTCTTCTTGGTTCAGTCTTGGCAGTTGATATGTGTCCAGAATTTATCCATTTCCTCCAGGTTTTGAAGTTTGTTGGAATATAGTTATTTATAATACACTCTAATGATTCTTTGTATTTCTATGGTATCTGTTGTAATGTCCCCTTTTTCATTTCTAATTTTTGTAATTTGGGTCTTCTGTCTCTCTTCTTTAGCTAGCCTAGCTAATGGTTTGTCTATTTTGTTTATTCTCAAAAAACTGACTTTTTGTTTCATTGATCTTTTGTTTTGGTTTTTGAGTTTCATTTCATTTAATTCTGCTCTGATCTTAACTATTTCTTTCTGTTTACTAACTTTGGGGTTTGATTGTTCTTGTTTTTCTAGTTCTTTGAGGTAAGCATTAGGTCATTTATTTGAAATCTTTCTGTTCTATTGATGTAAGCATTTATTGTAATAAAATCCCCCCAGTACTGCCTTTGCAGCATTGCATGGGTTTTGGTATGTTTTTTTTATTATGCATACATGTGGGGTACAATGTTGATTTTCAATAATTGTGCACAATGTGTGGTGGTTAGATCAGTATAGTTAGCTTATTCATCATTACAATACACAATCATTCTTTGTGTACATTGCCCAATTCCTCATTATCTCCACTCCCTCTCCTGCTCCCCTCCCCTTTTCCACCTCTAGTTTTCTAAAGTTCGATGTATTACTGTGATTGTTGTTTCTTTCTCTTTGTCTCTCTTTATTTTTCATTTGTTTATTTATGGATTCAGCTCCCAGATATGAGTGAGAACATGCAGTATTTCTCTTTCTGAACCTGAGATATTTCACTTAGAATACTTTTCTCCAGGCTCATCCACGTTGCTGGAAATGGTAGAATTTCATTCTTTTTTTATGGCTGAGTAGTATCCCATTGTGCATAATTTATAATAGACTCTAATACCACAATTTCTTTATCTAGTCATCCATCGATGGATGTTTACATTGGTTGCATTGCCTAGGTATTGTAAATAGAGCTGCAATAAACATGAGAGTGCAGGTTTCCCTTTGACCTGATGTTGTCCAATCCTCTGGATATATCCCCAGTAGTGGGATTGCTGGATCATATGGAAGTTCTATCTGCAGTTGTTTAAGGAACCTCCATACTGTTCTCCATAAATGCTGTACTAATTGACAGTCCCACCAACAGTGCTGGAGGGTTCCTCTTTCTCCACATCCTCACCAGCATTTGTTATTCTCTGTCTTTTTTATTATAGCCAGTCTGATTGGGGTGAGGTGATATCTCAAAGTGGTTTTGACTTGCATTTCCCTGATGATTAGTGATGTTGAGCATTTTTTATATACCTGTACGCCATTTGTATTTCTATTCAGCTTCTTTGCCCATTTTTTTCTTGGGTTATTATTATTTTTTTGGCTGTAAAGTTGTCTGAGCTCTTTGTATATTCTAGATATCAATCACTTGTCAGATATGTAGTTTGCAAATATTTTCTCCCATTCTGTAAGACATCCTTTTTCACTCTATTGATTGTTTCCTTTGCTGTGCAGAAGCTTTCTAATTTGATATAATCCAATTTGTTTATTTTTTCTTCTGTTGCCTGTGCTTTTGTGGTGTTATTCATAAAGTCATTGCCTAGTCCTAAATCCTGGAACATTTCTCCTATATTTTCTTCCAGGAATTTTAAAGTTTCAGGCCTTACATTTAAATCTCTAATCCATTTTGAGCTGATTTTGGTATATGGTGAGAGGAATGGATCAATTTCATTCTTTTACAACTGGATATCCAGTATTCACAGCACCATTTATTGAAGAGGCAGTCTTTTCCCCAATGTACATTCTCAGTGCCTTTGTTGAAGATCAGTTGGCTGTAAATATGAGGGTTGATTTCTGAGTTCTCTATTCTGTTCCATTGGTCCATGCATCTGTTTCTATGCTAGTACCATGCTGTTTTTTGTTACTATAGATTTGTAATATAGTTTGAAGCAAGGAAGTGTAATGCCTCCAGCTTTACTTTTTTTGCTCAGGATTGCTTTGGCTATTAGAGGTCTTTTGTTGTTCTATATGAATGTTAGGACTGCTTTTCTATTTCTGTGAAGAATGTCATCAGTATTTTGGTGGGAATTGAATTGAATCTGTAGATGGCTTTGGGTAGTATGGACATTTTTACTATATTGATTCTTCTAATCCATGAACAAGGAATGTCTATCCATCTGTTAGTGTCTTCTTTAATTTCTTTCAGAAGTGATTTATAGTTCTCATTCTAGAGATCTTTCATCTCTTTGGTTAGATTTATTCTTAGGTATTTTTTGTTGTTGTTGACTATTGTAAATGCCCTTGCTTTCTTGATCTCTTTTTCTTCTAGTTTGTTGTTGGAGTATAAAAATGCTACTGATTTTTATATGTTGATTTTGTGTCCTGCAACCTTCCTGAATTCATTTATCAGATCTAAGAATTTTTTGGTATAGCCTCTTGGGTTTTCTATATATAGAATCATGTCATCAGCAAACAAGGACCATTTGATTTCCTCTATATCTACTTGGATGCCCTTTATTTTTTTCTCTTGTTTAATTGCTCTGGCAAGTACTTCCAATATGATGTTTAATAGGAGAGGAGACAGTATGCATCCTTGTCTTGTTCCTGATCTTAAGGGGAAAGCTTTCAGCTTTTCCCCATTCAGGATGATATTGGCAAGGGGCTTATCTATATGGCTTTTATTATGTCTAGATACCTTCCTTCCATACCTCATTTGTTGACAGTCTTTATCATGAAGGACTGTTGAATTTTGGCAAATGCTTTTTCTGCGTCTATTGAGATGATCATATGGTTTTTATTCTTGAGTTTGTTGATGTGGTTTATCACATTTATTGATTTGCATATGTTGAACCATTCTTGTATTCCTGGGATGAATCTCACTTGATCATGATGTATAATCATTTTGATATGTTGCTGTATTCTGTTTGCTAGTATTTTGTTGAGGATTTTAGTGTCTAAATTCATCAGAGATATTGACCTGTAGTTTTCTTTTTTTGCTGTATCTTTGTCTGGTTTTGGGTTCAGAGTGATGCTGGCTTCATGGAATGAATTTGGGAGAATGATTTCTGTGTCAATTTTTGGGAATAGTTTGGAAAGAACTGGTATTAATTCCTCTTTAAAGATTTGGTAGAATTCATCAGTGAAGCCATCTGGTCCTTGGCTTTTCATTTTTGGAAGATTTCTGATTACTGCTTCAATCTTATTGCTTGTTATTGGTCTGTTCAATTTTTCTGTCTTCTTGGTTCAGTCTTGGTAGTTTGTATGTGTCTGGAAATTTATCCATTTCCTCCAGATTTTCAAATTTGTTGGCATGTAGTTCATAGTAATCTGTAATGATTCTTTGCATTTCTGCAGTATCAGTTGTGATATCCCCTTTTTTTCTGATTTTTGTTATTTGGGTCATCTCTCTTCTTTTTATAGTACGTCTGGCTAGTGTTTGTCTATTTTGCTTATCTTTTCAAAAAAACCAACTTTTTCTTTCATTGATCTTTTGTATCATATTTTTGGCCTGTATTTCATTTAGTTTTGCTCTGATTTTAATTATTTCTGTCTACCCAGTAACTTGCTGATGGTATTGTTCTTGGTTTTCTAGTTCCTTGAGGTGTAAAGTTAGGTTGTTTATTTGAAATCTTTCTATTCTCTTGATGTAAGCATTTATTGCAATAAAGTTTCCTCTTAGTACTTCTTTTGCAGTACCCCATAGGTTTTGGTATGATATGTTGTTATTATCTTAGTTTTGAGAAATTTTTTGATTTCCAGTTTGATTTCTTCTTTAACCCATATGTCATTCAGAAGTATGTTGTCTAATTTCCAAGTATTTGTGTGATTTCCAAAGTTTCATTTATTTTTAATTTCTAGTTTTAATCCATTGTGGTCTGAGAAGATACATGAAATGATTTCAATTTTAAAAAATTTGTTGATACTTGATTTGTGACCTAATATGTGATCTGTCTTGGAGAATGTTCCATGTGCTGATGAGAAGAATGTATATTCTCTGGTTTTTGGGTGAAATGTTCTATATATATATATCTGCCAAGTCCAATTGGTCTAGAGTGTATTTTAAATCCTGTGTTCCTCTATTGATTTGTTGCCTAGATGATCTGTCCAATGTTGAGAGGGTGATGTTCAGGTCTCCAACTATTACAGTATTGAGGTCTATCTCTCTCTTTAGGTGTAGTAGTGTGTACTTTATAAACCTGGGTGCACCAGTGTTGGGAGCATATATATTTATGATTGTTATGTCTTCTTGGTGGATAGATCCCTTTATCATTATATAATGGTCTTCTTTGTCTCTTTTTATGGTTTTTGGTTTAAAGTCTATTTTATCTAATGTAAGAATAGTTACTACTGCTTGTTTTTGGTTTCTATTTGCCTGGTATATATTTTTCTATCCTTTCACTTTTAGTCCATGAGAGTCATTACAGGTGAGGTGGGTTTCTTGTAGACAGCATATAGTTGGGTGTAGTTTTTTAATCCATCCAGCCAGTTAATGTCTTTTGAGTGAGGAGTTTAATCCATTCACATTTAATGTTGCTATTGAAAGATGTTGTATGATTCCTGTCATTTAATTGCTTCTGTGGAGTTTTTTGTTTTTTAAGTGTCTCTTGTTCCTTTCTTTTCATGCCATTCTATGACTTCGTAGTTTGTTGGATTTTTGAAGTGGAATGGTATAGTTTTTTTTCCTTCTTTCTCATTTGCCTATATCTTTTGTCAGTGGGATTCATTCTTTCTAGTATGTTCATGGTGGGGATTATTTTGAGGGGTTCCATGTGTAGGACTCCCTTGAGGGTTTCTTGTGGGCTGGTCATGTGGTGCAGATTTCCATAGTTTTCGTTTATCTGGGAAATACACTATATCTCTTTCATATCTGAAGGATAGTCTTGCTGGGTATAGTATTCTTGGCTGGAAGTTTTTTTTTTCTTTTAGTACTTTAAATACAGGTAAGATGTGTTTTTATTTTCATTAGTTTTTGTGAAATTAAAAAAAAAATTCTTCTTGGACCCATATGTCATTCAGGAGCATATTGTTTATTATAGTTATTATACTGTGTTATTATAGTTTCCAGAGTTTCTCTTGTTATTGATTTCTAGTTTTAATCCATTGTGGTTAGAGAAGGTACTTGAAATGATTTCTATTTTTAAAAAATTTGTTGAGGCTTGGCTTGTGACCAAACATGCATCTATCTTGGAGAATGTTCTATGTGGAGATGAGAAGAATGTATAATCTGTGGTTGTTGGATGAAATGTTCTCTAGATATCTGCTAAGTCCAATTGGTGTAAAGCATGGTTTAACTCCTGTGTTTTTCTGTTGATTTGTTGCCTGGATGATCAGTCTAATGTTGACAGAGGGGTGTTCAGGCCCCCAACTATTATTGTGTTTGGGTCAATCTCTTTCCTTAGGTCTAATAGTGCTTGTTTTATATATCTGGGTGCTTCCAGACATATATGTTGGCTTTTTTTTTTTTTTTTTTTTTTGTTGTTGTTTCCTATATGATCCATCCAGTGTTGAGAAAGGTATTTCAGATCCCCAACTATTATTGTATTTGGGTCTATCTCTTTCCTTAGGTCTTATAGTGTTTGCTTTACATATCTGGGTGCTCTGATTTTGGCTGTGTATATGTTTATGATTGTTATGTCTTCTTGTTGGATTGATCCCTTTATCCTTATATAGTGGCCTTCTTTGTCTATTTTATGGTTTTTGGTTTAAAGTCTATTTTATCTGATACAACAATAGCTCCTCCTGCTTATTTTTTATTTCTGTTTGTGTAGTATTTTTTTTCCCACCCCTTCACTCTTAGTCTCTGTGTGTTTTTACAGGTGACATGAGTATCTTGTAGACAGCATATAGTTGGGTCTGTCTTTTTAATCTAATCAGACATTCTGTGTCTTTTGAGTGGGGAATTTAATCCATTTACATGTGCAGTTGTTACTGAAATGTATTGTCCTTTGGCATTTTATTGGTTTTCATTTGGATGTTTTAAATATCTTTTGTTTCTTTCCCTTTTATTGTTTGTCTTCCTGTTTGTTGGTTTTTGGAGGTGGTAGGAAACAGTTTCTTTCTCTTTTTCATTTGGATTTTTGTTCTAGTAGTGGGTTTTGTCTTTCTTATGTATTCATTATAGTGGTTATCATTTTTTGGATTCCAGATGCAGGACTCCCTTGAGGATTTCTTGTGGGGCTGGTTGTGTGGTGTTGAACTGTCATAGTTTTTGTTTGTCTAGGAGATACACTATTTCTCCCTCATTTCTGAAGGATAGTATTCCTGGGCATAGTATTATATACTATACTATGTCTGGCAGGTTTTTTCTTTTAATATTTTGAATATATCATCCCATTTTCTTTTGGCCTGTAATGTGTCAGTTGAAAGTCTGCCATTAGTCTGATGGCAACTCCCTTATGGATGACTTGATGCTTTTCTCTTGCTGTTTATAGGATCCTCTCTTTGTCTTTGAGTTTTGACAGTTTGACTGTAATGTGCATCAGAGGGGGCCTTTTGGATCAAATCTGTTTGGGGATCTTTGAGCCTCCTGAATCTGAAAGTCCGTGTCTCTCCCTATACCTGAGAAGTTTTCCACGATTATTTCATTGAGTATATCCTAAATACCTTTTCATTTCTCCTCCTTTTCAGGAATACCCATTATTCAGATGTTTGTTCATTTAAGGTTGTGTGCTAGCTCTCTTAGATTTTCTTCATTTTTTAAAATTATTTTTTCTTTTTTTCCATCTGAGATATTTCAAAGAGACTGTCTTCAAGATCAGAAATTCTTTCTTTTGCTTGCTCTAGTCTACTGTTTAAGCTCTCAGTTGTGTTTTTTATTTCATTGAATTACTCCTTCAGTTCCATGAGTTCCACTACATTCGTTTTTTAAAGTAATAATCTTTTCATAAATTTCCTCCTTCATATCCTGGGTGGTTTTGCTCAGTTCAGTGTCATCTAATTGTGTCTTCTTGTATCTCATTGGGTTTTCTTAATATTTTTACTTAGAATTCCTTTTCAGTCATTTCAAGTGTTTCCTGCTCTATGAGGTCTGGTACTTGAGAGTTATTGTATTCTTTTGCTGGGCTCATATTTTCTTTTCATATTTCTAGTATCTCTACATTGATGTCTGGTCATCCAGTAGTGCAGTTGCTTCTTCTATTACTCTCCTTCCCTGGAATCCACTGGTGACCCTCATTGTGTCAATGTAGTCAAGTGGTTGCATTCCACCTGCACAATAGCAGTGGCTGCTGTGGCTGCTGCAGTGCTAGCAGGCCACCCTTGTGGTGGTGGTGGTGGTTGTGGTGGTGGCTTTGGCAGGCAGCCCACATGGCAGCAGTGGCTCCAGTGGCAGCAGAATGCTCACATGATGATGGTGGCTTCCTGGTAGCACTAGTAGTGGTGGTGACTGCAGCAGTGGCAGTTGCAGCAGTTGCCTGATTGGCTGCAGTGTGCACAGCTGTGGCCTGCAAAGATATGGTATCTGCAGTGGCTGTGGGGTTACCTTATTCTGGCAGCAGCAGCATTGGCAGCTGCAACTGCCTCCCTCATGTTTGTGGTGTCTGCAGCAACAGCAGCAGGGTTACCTTGTGGGGTGGTAGGTGCTAGTGGCTGCAACTGCCTCCCTGGTGTCTGCAGTGTTCTTGGTGGCTTTGGGGTTACCTCATGGTAGCAGCAGTGGGGTTAACTTGTGGTGATGGCAATGGTGTTGATGGCTGCACCTGCCTCTCACATCTCAGACTCAGCAGCTACGATCACAGGCCACCTGCAGGACTTCTGGTCTGGGGGAGCTGCTCTATGATGGATGACAATTCTGGGACTGGACAATGGCTCTGGCAACTGCTGTGGCAGTGGTGGTGGGCCCATTTTGATCTTCTTCTGTGGGAAGAATACACCCTGGGCACTTCTAGTCCGTCATCTTCCCAGAAGTCCCCAGGTGTGTTCTTAAACTGTTTCTTTTTCTGAAAGCTCTTCCCCTTTTCTTGAACTGGCTAACTCCTATCTATCCTCCAAGAGTCAATTCCAGTGCTATTTCTCCCAGAAGCTTTCCTTGAGATTCCTGCCTGCCTTTCCCCTGTCCCTTTGTTGAATTCTGTACCAATCTCTCTATCTTTGCACTTAACATTGTGTTCATGTGTCTGCAAACCCCAACAGGTTGGAAGCTTCATGAGAGCAGGAGGTGTGCCTTATTCATGTTTGAAAAATCTTATTTTTGTTTCTCCTCAAATAGGACACTGAGACAAGGACTTGGTCACAGATAGATGATGCCAGAAACCACATGTTACAGTCCTGTTGGGAATCCTGTTGGGAATCCTTCAAGGAGAATAATTATGTATAAAATACCTCAGAATTGCCCTTGGAACTAATGGATGGGAAGCTGGAATATTCAACCACTAACTCCCTTCCCTCACTGGATAAGGGATACCCTGGTTGTGTGAAAACTCTGGTAGCTTCGGGTGCCCTACCCGGGAGATGAGGGGGATTCTATAGCTCTGGAGAGGGTCTTTGGGCAGAGGAGTGGGGGATTCAGGTGCTTCATATGGAAGGTAGCTGCAGAGGACTCAGGTGGGTTAAGCTTACATGGGATGGGGCATCAACAGCAACTGCTACAATCCTAATGCTTAGCTTGGTGTCTGGCATAATACTGTGGCTCAAGACATATTTCTTGCAGAAAATAAACAAAATCAAACTATAGTAAGTTGAGGGGGTTAATGTAAAAAAATTAATCACTTTTTTTGACACTATTTTGTTTGAAAAAATGTGTTCTAAATTCAGAAAACCTTACAAATAAACTCTTATAACACAACCTATCCGAATCTGGAAACTACCTGTACACATTTTGGAAAATTCCTTTTTCTTCTTTGTCCCTTGGACTTAAAGACTTCACTTTATAAACAGAACATGGTTATGATTTCAGTGGATGCAGTGATTTTTATGGAGACTCGTGGGAGCATGAGTTCTGATGTTTTCAGAACATCGTTTCATTTCCGTTTGACTCAGACAATTAGCAAGAGGACCTTAACTACTTATCAGATCATAGTTTTATTTAAGGTTCTCATGACTAGAAATTAGAAATTAGTTTCCAAGGTAACTGAAAACCAAGGTGATTGCCCTCCAGTGTGTCAAGAGTTTAAAGTGGAATTCTATCTGTCTTAGTTTTAGCTGATGTCTCAAGTGTTGTTAATAAAAAATAAGTGTTAGATATCCTCACATTCTAGTGTTCCAACATGAGGTGCTGGCTAGCATGCATGGGTGCACACACACACACACACACACACACACACACACAAATAGAGCTTTGGACCCTTAGCTCAATATCAACTTGAGGATATAAAAGGTTTGATACTTGAGAAGCCAGGGGGGAGGAAGAGGGGGAACGAGAGAGAGAGAGAGAGAGAGAGAGAGAGAGAGAGAGGTTCTTCGGATTCTGTAGTCGTGTGACATTTCCTCTTTATTCATTCCATGGTGGAGCTGAAGGCAGATGCTTCACCCTCACCTTAGGTCAGGGAGGGGAGCTTCATGGGCACCTCTTTAGGAGAACTTGTTCCACATCCTCTGAAATCAGTGAGCATGCAGAGAATGGAGCCAGACCCATGATGAAAGAAATAATGTAGGCAAGGGGATAACTGTGGTAGCCTCTATTAGTTTTCTGGGGCTGCTATAATGAAGTACCACAAACGGGGTGGCTTAAAACAACAGACATTTATTCTCTGATGGTTCTGGAGGCTAGAAGTCAGAAATCAAGGTGGCAGCAGGGCCATGCTCCATCTGAAGATTCTAGGGAAGATTTTTTTCTTGCCTCTTCCAGCTTCTGGTGGCCCCAGGCATTCCTTGGCTTATAGCAGCATTACTCCAATCTTTGCCTGTACCTTCTCCCTGTGTACCTCTGTCATATTGTCTTACAAGAACACCAATCATACTGAATTAAGCTCCCCTACAACACCAGTATGATCTCACCTAACTTAACTAATTACATCTGCAATGATTCTATTTCCCAATAAGGTAATATTCTGAAGTACTGGGGGTTAGGACTTCAATATATCTTTTTGCGGGACACAATTTAACACATAACACGGCTCTTAGCAGCAGCGGGACAATGATGCATTTGAGAAAATTATATTTTCACTAAAGGGGAGCAAATTAAATGTTTCCTGGGAACCAGATCTTGGCCATCCTGGAACTGTCCTAAAAAGGACTCTGTCCAAGTGTGGACTTTTGGAAGACAGGAGCTGAGGATCAGCATTGTAAGCCATCAATCAGAGGACATGCATTGCCCAAGTTGGGGAAATAAAATTTAGCTTCCCAATGTGTGAATTTCCAAGGACTCCCTCAAAGAACTCCATGAAACAAAGTGTTAGTTCTTTCCTCTCTCTTACCTCTGTTCCTTCCTGCTCTCTCTTCCTTCTGCAACCCTGGGGTGATCAAAGTCCACACTTGGTGAAGTGAGTAGGGAACTGACAGAGAAAAGGAAGAAGCCAGTGATACCTCTATACTCCACTACAAGCAGCCATATTGAGTGGGGGAGGGGCAAGAATAAAATGCTCTAGAGTATTAGGGTGCAGAGTAACAGGTGTTTGACTCATGCTGAAGAGGTCAAAGACAGGTGGCTGGAGCTCCCCACAGAGGAGGTGGGGAGATATGCCATCCATGGGAGCAGAGTGCAATTCCACTCTATAATGTAGCAAGAATGCATGGCATTCTAAATGTACAAGTAGGGAACTGGGCTGGCATTTCCCATAAGGAATGGCCAAGAGGGCAGCTTCCCAGGTTGAGGGGGCCCCAGCAGTAAGAGGCTGAAGGGGAGCTGGGGTGGAAAGAGCCACGGGATGCTTCCCAAGAGGTCAGCTGGAGAGGACACGATCAGCCTCAGGGAAGTGCAGGCACACAGCTCTTGGAGGTGGGGGTAGGTATTCACTTTATTTATTTATTTATTTTTTGTTTTTTTCTGGTATTCACTTTATAATCCACTTGAATGGTACCTCCCGGAGTTTTGCCTACCAAGCCCAGAGCCTTTCAATGCCTAACGGTGACTGTATGGGTTAAGTAAGACCTTTTCTGCTCCTCATCTCTACTCACACTCCTCCAAGCCTGGCGGAGCCAGAGGCAGCCTGGAATTGAAGTGAAAAAGGAGAGGAGAAAGCAGGTGGGGAAGTTGAGAGGAGCCAGCTCAGTCCCTTCCCCAGGTGAAGGCTGGGAGCTGAGGGAGGGGAAAGCTGTAAATGAAGTTAGGAGTTTTGATTATTAATCTCGACTGGATGCATTAATCATTAAACTTATACTGTTTGGGAGACTAAAGTGTCTGGAAAAATTTTTTTTAAAGCTGAGAATGATAAGGAAAATCATGGGCCCTGTTTATCACTTAAGGTGCTGGAAAGAACTCAGCTCTCAGAACGGATAGTAACAATGTGGGTGGGGATGGGAAAAATAAAATTGTTTTCCATTGCACTTCACAGTGTCCTCACTGTTCGATATAAAGGTTACTCTAGTTCAGTCAAATTTCAAGTCATCTGTGGTTTATCCTCTGCCTGAGCTGGTGGCAATAGCTGGGACCCAGAGATAATTGGAATAATTGTGGAGAGTGATTCTTCTTATCCACAGGATCAATTTTCTTCAACCCATCTTTGAATCAGGGGTTTGGGCCATGGATGATGCGCTTAGAGCTGTGGTTCTCATAGTGTGGTCCCCAACCAGCAGCATCAATAGCACCTGAGAACTTATGAGAAATGCAGAATCATTTCAGCCCCCAGTGTAGCCATACTAGGTCACTCTTGGGGGTGGGTCCTGCAATCTATGTTTTTACAAGCTTGCTAAAGTTCACCAACCACTAGTTTAAAGCTAATCATGGCTCTACACCTTGGATGTGCACTAGAATCACCTGGCGGAGCTTTTCAACAGCGCATTTACCTAGGTTGAAGGCCATAGGTTAGTTGTATCCTAAGTCAAGGCTTCTCAATATGTAATGAGTATCTGGATTTCCTGGAGGAGGCTGCTAAAATGCAGATCCTGTGTTGGTAGGTCTGGGGTGGCGGCCAAGCATCTGCATTCCTACCAAGCTTCTAGGTGAGTCTGATGCTTTTGGTGTGAAGACCACACTAAGTCATGAGACTTTGAATTATCTGCTGAATACTGTGTGCATGTACATGTTTTGGGATGAGAGGAATTCACAGTTTCCATGAGTTTCAAGCAGTCTGTGACTTGAAAAACGTCAAGAGTTAAGAAATTTGAAAATACAAATATGGAAAGAGGCAAATAGAGATACCCATGGTGGGGGCCCATGAAAGTCTCCTAATTTGTGAGAGGAAAGAAGGCTATACTCTTTACTGTTCCCTTTCTCTGGAGAGTGGGGAGAGGGCAGGGGCAAATAGTTTTCTTTATTTCTGTGGCCCATATTGAGATCACTGCCTCAGTGCTGTTTTTTGGGCCCTCTGGGTTTGTCTGGTCCCTCTACTGCTCCCCACCCCCATAAGGAGATGGAAATTAAATAAAGGACAAGAACTTTTGGGACATAATGACCACCTGAGGTGGCTTTACGATGCAGATTCCGAGGCCTCAAGCTAGATCCCCTGGATCAGCCTGAGAAGTGGGGTGAATCCAGGAACCTGCATATTTAATAATCCTTCAACTGACTCCAATGTAGCTATCCCCAAGCACATTGAGAGCAATCCTGTTCTATTCTTTTCCAAGAGTTATCCTGGCTTCAATAAAACAAATTAAATCTCTAGGTGCATCACAAATCTAATTTCTTGGCTACCCGTGGTTATGAAAGCCAGGCATCTCTTTTCTTATTACACTTCCAACTAGTGTCATTTCCTCTTAAGATTCCAGCTCCCTGGTGCCCTGAGGTTAAGTCAAAACATTTCTTCCTTACTTGCTGGGAAGAGCTACTGTGTCTGCTTTTGCAACCTCTTCGCCATACCCTAGAGGGGCACCATCTCAGTGGTGGGGCCAGTACTTTCCCTTTGCAACATGCTTTGTAGAGTCAGTAAACTTTATAAAGTGCTTCATGAGCTATTTGGACCTGAGGCATTGCATAAAGAGATTATGCAAACAGATAGCATTCACATTGCAGGCAGGTGGTGAGAAATTTCCTCTCTACCCCTCCTACTTGCCCCAGACCTGGGAAGAATTTGAGTGCAGATCTGTGGGGAAGACTTTGCAGAGAAAGGCTGAACTGTTAAAAGAGTAAAGTTGGTAACATAAACTGGTAACACCAGCAGGCTGGAGAGAATGTCATAGGATAAGATGGATCAAGATGTCAAATGTTATGCTTTGAGTAGAAAAATCTGTCGACTGAGGGTATAATAATACTACCATTTACTAAGCTTGTACTATGGCCAGGTACTAAACTAGGCATTTGTTTATGTACCTTTTCTTATTCTAGTTTCATCATAATGCCACGAGGAGAGCCTTTTTTATTCCCATACTATGGAAGAGGGAACTGAGGCTTAGGGACATGCAGTGAATTTGCTCCCTATCATGCAGTTACTTAGTAGAGACTCTGGGATTCAAAACCAGCTTTCAACCATCTTCTTGCCATTATACAAGTCTGCGTCCATTAATATCTATGAGGGGAGTGGAAAGGAAGGAGAGAGATGAAGCAGTCTTCTTGCCATTATACAACTCTGCGTCCATTAATATCTATGAGAGGAGTGGAAAGGAAGGAGAGAGATGAAGAGAGAGAAGGTATAAGACTGAGTTGTAACTAACACAAATCCCTTCCTGTCTTAACGTTGTGTCAAGTTTTGAGATATTCTTGCTATTTATTACACAGGCACCACTTCTTTTGTGTTGTGCTTGGAAAATGTTTCCATTACTGCTAAAGCAAAGATATAATTTTCAAAACAAGTAGGTGAGGATAATTTATATATTTTTTAACTTTAAAAAAAATTCATCAATATACGATGTAGATGATTTTCATGTCCCTTAAATCATAACCCAATATATTTTATTATTAGTATTATTATTTTTTGTGAGGTGCTTGTTTATTACTAGGAAGAGGAGTGTGCCTGTCCCTGTTTATCCCCCAATATATTTTAAAATTTCCCTATGAGTTCCCCTTCCACCCTCTCATGAGTCATAATGTTTATGGCCAGGAAAAGAATGGGAGGAATCAAAGATCATAAACCAGAAAGGAGGAAATGGGGGAGAGGTGCTTCTCCTCTACTGGGACAGGAAGTTCTTCAGGCTCTGGAAGAAAGACCAAAGGAAAGAGAACGAGGTTTAAGAGATCTGTTACCAGTGTCTTTGCTTCTTCCCATGCTAATGGTTGAAGATGCATTGGTAAAAAAAATTCCAGTTTGATGAGTGATGACCAAAAGAGGGGGTTCATGCCCTACCTCCTATTTGGGACTCCTGGAAGAAACTTCACAAGGTGCCCCTGTAGGCACACAATACTCGTAGAATGTTCCAGAAGATAACTTAGTTTTTATTGAATTCATCTTTTTGGAATCTGCCATGGAGTTCTGATGTAACTGCTTTAGACAGCTTTTTAATTTAGTTTTGCTAGTATGAAGAATTCTTTTAACCAATTGTATTTTGGAAACACATACATAGTTTCTTTTTTATTCTTTTTGCTCTAGTAGCATAACACAGTAAGTCAAATTTCATGAAGGACTGGAAAAATTTGACATCTTCTCTTGTCTTGCTGATGCTGAAACTGTGATTCCTTATATTCCAAGGGGTGGAATTGGCCCTCCACTGTCTGCTCCTATTCCTGACAGGGCAGCATGGATATGAGCCGTACCATTAACACTTCATGTTCATAGTAATGATGCTCAAATACAGGACACACAGAAGTGTCTAGTGCCTTCTGTGGCTCAAGGATTGTTTTACTTGAATTCATCTCACAAACATGGGCTGACCTTACTTTAAGGAAATGGTGTGAATATTGCAATTGTTGGGTGTATTGAAAATTGACAATGATCCAAGAATGTCTGAAGCTGCCTGGTTTACAGGATGGTGGTTCCTTAGAGTCATCACTGTGTCCTGGCTCTCAGCTTTGGATGCTTGATGAATTGATTGGAAGGATGGCTCAGCTTGTTCATGGCTTCCAATATCCATATCCTTAAGTAGTGCCTTCCCACATTGACTCTGGGCTTAGCTTTGTGACTTGTTTTGGCCAATGGGACAATTGTACATGCTATATAAGCAGAAACTTGAAATGTGCTTATGCATTGGGGCTTGGGGCTTGTCCTCCTGGTGCTCTTGAAATCTTACCACCAAACCCAGGCTAGCCTGCTGGAGGATGAGATACCACATGGAGGAGAACTGAGACACCCCCACTGACAATCAGCTAGTCCCCAGTCAGCCTGGCAGCATACTACATGTGTGAGCCCCAGTAGAGGTCAGCCAGGCTGGCTCAAATCAGCAGGACTAGCTAGATTAGCCCAATCTAAATTGATGATCCACAGAATCATGAACTCAATAAATAGTTGTGGCTTTAAACCCCTACACGTTTGTGGTGGTTTGTTATCCAGCTGAATTAATACAGATGCTAAGAGCATGATTTAGTCAGTGTACTCAGAATTGTTTGGGGTTGGGTGGATGACCTTGTGAAGGACAGATGAATAAAACCATAAAACCATGCAAATTTATTAACTTACCAGGGAGCAAGACTGACAAGAAGCAGGGTGATTATCAGTGCATTTTACCCTTTAGGAGAATTTTTATGGGAAGCCAAATTTTACTCAAAAGGCAGCCTAGAGAGCAAAAAATCAGCCTGAGGGAGGAGACTGCCTGGTCTCATTGCTAACTTGCTGCATCCATGTCCACTCTCATAGCATAGTAGATTTACAAAGGAGGTGGAGATAGGGAGACTTACTGTTTGAGTGGTCAGAGCCTCCTCTTACCTGGAGAGGCTGTAGTCACATATGCAGTCTTCTAATTTGAGCTCTCCTTTCCTAGAATCCATGAGAACTTTATCAAATATGCCTTTCCAAGGTCACATCCAGGTTGCTTTGCTTGCACATGTAAATTGTAATATCTTACAAATCAGCTTATAGGTTAGATTGCTTCAATGGAATTTTATGTTTAAAGTTTTAACTCATATATATTTTAACATTATGTGAGGAATAGATTGGGTTGAGATGGATGTTTCATAGAGACCAGTCAAGAGATTACTGCAGTGGTCCAGGCAAGGGAAATGATTAAGATTAAGATGCTGGAGAAACAGAGAAAGAGAAAGAAAGAAACAACAATCACAGTAATATGTTGAAGTTTTATAAAAGAGAGAAAAGAACTGTGGTTATTAGAGGTGGAAAGGGTGTGGCGGGGAGAGGGAGGCAGAAAAATAAGAAATTGTCTAATGGACACAAAGAATGATTGCATATTGTAATGATGAATAAGCTAACTATACTGATCTACCCATCACACATTGTACAAAATTATTGAAAACCAATGTTGTATCCTTCATGTATGTGTAATAAATTATCTAAAAAAACAATAAAAAACCCCACAAAATCTCAGAAAAAAAAAGATGTTAGCCGCATGATGGAGAAAAGTATAGGGATTTAAGAAAGAGCTTGTAGGTAGGACAGTCAGGATTGGATGAGGGTGGGGAGAAAGGGAGGAATTAAGGGTGGTACTTGGTTTGAGGATGGAACAGTTTGGTGACACCATTTGTCATTCGAGGTAGGTATCTTCATATTTGTTTTTTGGTCTATAAGAAAGAGAACCGGGGCTAAAAGGTGTAATTAGGATGACTTGGGTATAGTTTTGGCACCAATAAGCCCTTAGTAAATGTCAGGCTTTATTTTCATTGCCTAGCCACACAGCTAGTCTGTCTGGCTCCCAAGTCTATACTCTAACCCAGTGCTTCTCAAACTTTAATGTGCTTACAAATCACCTGGGCAAATTCTGATTCAGCAGGTGTGCAGTGGGGCTCTAGATTATTTCTCATAAGGTCTCAGGTGAGGGCAATATTGCTGGTCCATAAACCATTATTTTAGTAACAGCAAACTGGAACACTTAAATGAACATGGAACTATCATAAACACTTTAATAATAGTAATCATGTCACTTTGGGTCTAGGAACAGAAGAGGCAGAGAATGAAGCTCTGTCATAGTAAGAGACTTGGACACCCAAAACAGGTACTGAGCAATTTGCTTTACTTTTGTATATCGAATGCCATGGATTTTAACATTTTTGGTGAAATTCAAATCTTTAGAATAGAGTTCATGTCAGTTTTCTTGGAAAAAACATTTGAGTAGTTTTTTTGGTAGAAGGTATAGTAAAAACTTTTCTGGGCATCACAACAGAGACATGGGGCAGTCTTGCATAGAATGCCCTTGAAATGCAAGTGACTGAACCACATTTGACATTCTTTAATGAACAAAGACTCAGCCCTCTTTAAGAAGATATCTGCAGTAGTTGACAGGACATAAAAAGCTGAAGAAGCTATAGCAAGCTGTCAGAAAATGTTCAACTACATTAGTACAGGATCAGTTTGCTTGCTAACAATTTAACCCAAGATGCTGTTGACAGATTTCTTAAGCAGCTCCATCAAACTGCATGCAATCTGACAGCATGTTTAAGTACTAAGCCCACATTTTTGTCAAAGACAAACATTTTAAGTTGATTTCTCTGGGGGGTGTCAAGGTGTAAAATAGCTTTTGTGGGCTGTCAGAGGAATCATGGTGAGTTAACATCAGAAGTGATTTTGATCACTAAACTTTATGGCTGGAAAAAATTTAGAATCTATAGAAATCACTAAGTCTCAGAGCTGGTAGGAAATGAACATAACTTCTCATTATGCAATGGGGAAATGTGAGATTCAAAATGGTTAAGTCATACAACTTATGGATGACCATCCTTAATATAGTTTCCTATTACTTCTGATTGTGCAAAATAATATGTTTAACCTAAGAATCAGAATTTTGCAGAGCCCACATCTCCCATGGAGAGGTTTATTAAAGCACTTGGGGAACTGGGAAAAAATGGGACCCCTGCAACCTGGGCAGAAGGCTTTGACCATCTTCCATCCTTGATAAATCAACTAAGATTTAGAAGCATTCCAAAATCCACAAACAGGAAACTCCTGGCATTATTATTAGAAGGCAAGAGAATTTAAGATAAAGAAATTTCTTCTGCTTTCTTCCGAAGGCTAACATGAGCTAAAAGATGCTCATGGGAAAGACAGGAAGATGTTCCTTCCTTGATAAGGGTCCCTGCCTGAGAGTTCCTTACGAATGACAAATATGTGTCTTGTACATTAATAATATAGAAAAAAATTATTTAGTTTCTATACCTTTGATTTTTTTCTGGTTTTAGTTCTATTTTTCCTCCCTCACTTCTATAGTAAAATCTTTACAGAAAAATACTGTTCTAGATGACCTAAGGGAAGAACGGTATTAGTTCATACCTAGGCTACAATTGCTAGGACCCTCACTTGCAGGATTAAAGTGCAGCACCTAGCATGACACCCAAGGCCATTAATGATCTGGCTCCTGCCATTTCAACATCCAGCTACTTTTTAGCCATGGGGAACCATATTTCTTTTCAAAATGCATCTTTCTTTTCTCTGTGTCTTTGCCGCTTGCTCTTCTATCTGCCTGGAATCTCCAAGCTCCCCTTCCTTCCACCCAGTGAACAATTGTTTTTCCAATTAGACCAGGTCAGTGTCTATTCCTCTGGGAAAGCCTCTGCAGGGTCCCAGGTCAGCAGCAGTGCCTCTGTCTTTGTGCCATTTATAGCTCTCTCATCTTACTGTAACCACAGGATCTCATAATTACTCATTTACATGTGTGTCTTTCTGCAGACATAGGCAAGCCTGTTCTGCTCATTCAAATCACCTGGGGAGCTCCAGAAAGAATACCTCTGTCCTGGCTTCAGCCCCAGAGATTCTGATTCAAAAGTCTAGGGCGGTGAGGGTACTGGTATTTATGCTGAAGCACCCCAGATGATTTTAACATGCAAGCAGCATCAAGAAATACTGTGATTAGAATGTTAGCTCTTTGGGCCGACACCGTGGCTCACTCGGGAGAGTGCGGCACTGGGAGCGCAGTGGTGCTGGTAGCACTGAGGCCGTGGGTTTGGATACTATATAGGGATGGCCAGTGCGCTCACTGGCTGAGTGCAGTGCAGGTGACACCAAGCCAAGGGTTACGATCCCCTTACCAGTCACAAAAAAAAAAAAAAAAAAAGAAAAGAAGAATGTTAGCTCCTTGCAGAGGCTATGCTTATTTGTCTTTTCATTATCCCTCCTCTATTAATTTGTTTCTGTTGCTATAAAAAAATACCTGGAACTGGGTAATTTATGAAAAAATGAAATTTATTGCTTTCAGTTTCAAAGGCTGGAAAGTCCAAAGTCCAGGTGAGGGTCTTCTTTAGTGGTGGATTTACAGCAATGCAGGGATCTCACATGGCAGAAAATGGTGGAGCAGAAGCCTGCCCACTGCCTGTGAACAAGGCAGGACCAAATGTTTCACCTACCTGCCCTGGCTGGGGATGCACAGGCAGAAAAAAAAAGCTGCTGGGAAGCTCACTCACCACCCACAAGAGGGCAGGATCCAGCACTGCCCACCTGGCATGACTGGGAGGCCCCACATCACTTCTGAGGAGGTGGTCCACAACAGCCATCTCCACAGCTTCTACCACTGCAAGGATGGCTAGTCACCACAGTAGCAGCCATGACCCCAGTGCAGGTGGCCTGCTGCACATTCAACTGCATTGACACAAGGAGAGTCACCAGAGGAACCTGAAAAAGAGGAGGAAGTCTTTCTCCTCAAAGTCCACTCCAGAGTAATGGAAGTAGCAACTAACCTACCAGATGACCAGAAATAATAGATGTAGAGATAATGGAAATACAAACAAACAAACAGACAAACAAAAAACCAAAAAGAAAAAAAAAAAAAAAAACCCCAAAGAAACTAAAACAAAAAAAGAAAAAAAGAAAAGAAAATATGATACCCAAAGGAATATAGTAATTCTCAAATACCAGACCCTACAGAACACGAAAGCCTTGAAATGACTGAAAAAGAATTCCAAAATTCTGAATAACTATTTTAAGGAAACTGAATGAGATAAGAGAAGACTCAGTTAGACAACACAAAGAAACAAGAAAAAATATCCAGGATATGAAGGAGGAAATTTACAAATAGATTAATACCATAAAAAAGAATGTAGCAGAACTCCTGGAACTGAAGGATTCATTCAATGAGATTAAAAAAAGAAAACTAAAACAAGTGAGAACTTAAGCAGCAGATTAGAATATGTAGAAGAAAGAACCTCTGATCTTGAAGATGGTCTTTATAAAATAACCCAGGCAGACCAAAAAAAAAAAAAAAAAAAAAAAAAAAAATTAAAAAAAGGGAAAAAACTCTAAGAGAGCTAGCAGAGAACCTTAAGCACACAAACATTTGAATCATGGGTGTTCCAGAAGGGGAGGAGAAAGGAAAAGGCATTGAAAACCTACTCAATGAAATTATAATGAAAACTTCCCAGATATAGGGAGAAATACAGACTTTCAGATCCAGGAAGCTCAAAGATCCCCAAACAGATTCAATCTGAAAAGATCCTCTACAAGACACATTATAGTCATACTGGGAAGGCTCAAAGATGAAGAGAATTGTAAAAGCAGTAAGAGAAAAGCATCAAGTAACTTATAAGGGAGCTCCTGTCAGACTAACAGCAGACTTCTCAACTGAAACTCTACAGATGGGAAGAAAATAAGATGATATATACAAAATACTGAAAGAAAAAAACTGCCAGGCAAGAATACTATACCCAGCAAGGGTATCCTTCAGAAATGAGGGAGAAATAGTGTATTTCCCAGACAAACAAAAACTGTGGGAGTTCATCAGCACTTGGCAAGCCCTGCAAAAAATTCTTAAGGGAACCCTGCAGCTGGAATCTGAAAAATCATAATCACTACCATGAACACACAAGAAATAACACAACTCACTGGTAAAAGACAAATAAAAAAAAAAAAAAAAAAAAAAGAAAACCAAAATATTATCACCTGAAAAATCCAACAAACATTGAAGATGAATAGGAAAAGGGAAAGAAAGGAACAAAAGATATTTAACTCATCTAAACAAAAAGCAATAAAATGGCAGGAGTAAGACAATGTCTCTCAATAACAACCCTAAATGTAAATAGATTAAGCTCTCCACCCAAATGGCAAAGACTGATGGATTGGATTTAAAAGCTAGACCCAACTATATGCTGTCTTCAAGAGACTCATCTCACCTGTACAGATGCACACAGACTAATAGTGAAGGGATGGAAAAAGATATACCATCAAAACGGAAACCAAAAATGAGCAGGAGAAGCTATTCTTATATCAGATAAAATAGACTTTGAACCCAAAACCATAAAGAGCGACAAAGAAGGTCACTATATAATGATAAAGGGATCTATCCAGCAGGAAGACATAAAAATCATAAATATATATGCACTCAACACCAGAGCACCCAGTTATATAAAGCAAACACTATTAGACCTAAAAAAAGAGATAGGCCCCCATACAATAATAGTGGGGGACCTGAACACCTCTATCTTAGTGCTGGAGAGATCATCCAGGCAACAAATCAACAGAGAAACACAGGATCTAAACTACACTTTAGACCAATTGGACCTGGCAAATATCTACAGAACATTTAACCCAACAACTACAGAATATACGTTCTTCTCATCAAAGCATGGAACATTCTCCAGGATAGACCACATGTTAGGTCACAAATCAAGCCTCAACAAACATAAAAAAATTGAAATTATCCCATGCATTTTTTCAGATCACAACAGATTATAACTAGAAATTAATAACAAGTGAAAATCAGGACAGTATATAAACACTTGGAAAAAACAACAGTCTCCTGAATGACCTATGGGTCCATGAAGAAATAGACTTTGAAGATAAACTTTGAACCAAAAACCATAAAAAGAGATAAAGAAGGCCACTATATAACGATAAAGGGATCTATCCAGCAGGATGACATAACAATCATAAATATATATGCACTCAACAACAGAGCACCCAGTTATATAAAGCAAACACTATTAGACCTAAACAAAAGAGATAAACAGGAAATCAAAAAAATTCTTGAAACTAAAGAAAAACACATCACAAAACCTGGGATACTGCAAAAGCAGTACTATGAGGAAAGTTTATTGCAATTAATGCATCAAAACAAAACAGAAAAATCTCAAAGAAAACAAAAACAAAAACAAAAACAAAAACCCAACCCTATATCTCAAAGAACTAGAAAAACAAGAACAATCCAACCCCCAAATTAGTACACAAAAAGAAATAATTAAGATCAGAGCAGAACTAAATGAAATAGAAACCCAAAAACTGATACAAAAGATCAGTGAAACAAAAAGTTGGTTATTTGAGAAGATAAATAAAATTGACAAATCATTAGCTAGGTTAACAAAAAAAGAAGAGAGAAGACTCAAATAACAAAAATCATAGCTGAAAAAGGAGACAATACAACCAATACCACAGAAATGCAAAGAATCATTAAAAACTATTAGAAACAACTATATGCCAACAAATTTGAAAACCTGGGGGAAATGGACAAATTTCTGGACATACACAAACTACCAAGACTGAACCCAGGAGAAATAGAAAACATGAACAGACCAATAACAAGCAACAACATTGAAGCAGTAATCAGCAGTCTCCCAACAAAGAAAAGTCCAGGACCAGATGGCTTCACTGCTGAATTCTACCAGACATTTAAAGCAGAATTAAATTTTTTATTCCAAAAAATTGAAACAGAGGCTATTCTCCCAAACTTATTCTATGAGGCCAGCATCATCTTGATACCAAAACCAGACAGCGATACAACAAAAATAGAAAACTACAGGCCAGTATCTTTGAGGAACATAGATGCAAAAGTCCTCAACAAAATACTAGCAATCAGAATACAGCAAAACATCAAAAAAATTATGTACCATGATCAAGTGGGATTCATCCTAGGGAGACAAGGATGGTTCAACATACACAAATCAATAAATGTGAACACTACATCAACAAAGTCAAGGGCAAAAACCATATAATTATCTCAATAGATGAGGAAAAAGCATTCAACAACATTCAAGATCGCTTCATGATAAAGGCTCTCAGCAAATTAGGTATAGAATGAAAGTATCTTAACCCAATAAAAGCCATACACGACAAACCCACTGCCAATATCATCCTGAATACAGGAAAGCTGAAAACTTTTCTCTTAAGAACAGGAACAAGACAAGGATGCCCACTACCAGCAGGAGCAATCAGGCAAGAGAAAGAAATACAGGGCATTTAGACTGGAAAAGACAAAGTCAAATGGTCTCAAGTGCAGATGACATGATCATATATATAGATAAACCTAAAGACATTACCAAAAAACTCTTAGAGCTGATTAACAATTTCAGTAATGTTGCAGGATACAAAATCAACATCCAAAAATCAGTAGCATTTTTATTCTCCAATAACAAACTAGCAGAAAAAGAAATCAAGAAAGCAAGCCCATTTAAAATAGTCACCAAAAAACAAACAAACAAACAAAAAAAACCCTGGCAGCCAATTTAACCAAAGGATGGGAAAGATCTCTATGACAAGAACTAAAAACCACTGTTGAAAGAATTTTAAGAGGACACAAAAAGACGGAAGGACATTCCATCCTCTTTGATTGGAAGAACTAATGTGAAAATGTCCATACTACCCAAAGTGATCTACAGATTCAATACAATCCCCATCAAAATACCAGTGCCATTCTTCACAGAAATAGAAAAAAACAATCCTAACATTCATATGGAACAACAAAAGACCATGAATAGCCAAAGCAAACCATACCAAAATAAATAAATAAAGCTGGAGGCATAACACAATCTGATTTCAAGTTATACTATAAAGCTATTGTAACAAAACAGCATGGTACTGGCATAAAAACAGACACTTGGGCCAATGGAACAGAATAGAGAATCCAGAAATCCACCCACAGACCTATAGCCAACTGATCTTTGACAAAGGCAATAACAACATATATTGGGGAAAAGGCTATCTCTTCAATAAATGGTACTGGGAAAATTGGACATCCATATTCAGAAGAATGAAACCAGACCTGCACCTCTCACCATATACCAAAATCAACTCAAAATGGATAAAAGACTTAAATATAACATCTGAAACTATAAAATTCCTAAAGGAAAACAGGAGAAACACTTCAGGAACAGGACTGCACAAAGACTTGATGAGTAAGACTCCAAAGCAAAGCAACAAAAGAAAAAAATAAATAAATGGGAGTATATCAAAATAAAAAGCTTTTCTGCACAGCAAAGTAAACAGTTAACAGAGAGAAATGACGATCTATGGAATGGAAGAAAATATTGGCAAACTATACATCTGATTAGGGATTAACATCCAGAATACACAAGGAACTCAAACAAGTACACAGTAAAAAACCCAAATAACCCAATTAAAAAATGGGCAAAGGAGCTGGACAGGTATTTTGGTTCTTGAAAACATGCTCAACATCACTAATCATCAGGAAAATGCTAATCAAAACCACATTGAGAAGGCCGGCCTGTGGCTCACTTGGGAGAGTGAAGTGCTGATAAAACGAAGGCTATGGGTTCGGATCCTATATAGGGATGGCCGGTTCGCTCACTGGCTGAGCATGATGCTGACAACACCAAGCCAAGGGTTAAGATCCCCTTACTGGTCATCTTTAAAAAAAAAAATTGAGGTGTCATCTCACCACAGTTAGATTGGCTGTAATCAAAAAGACTGAGAGTAACAAATGCTGGTAAGGATGCAGAGAAAGGGGAACTCTTCTACGCTGTTGGTGGGACTGTAAATTAGTACAGCCAGTATGGAAAACAGTATGGAGGTTTCTCAAAGAACTACAGATATATTTACCATACAATTCAGCAATCCCACTTCTGGATAATACATCCAAAGGAATGGAAATCATCATCAGAGTGATACATGCACTCCCATGTTCATTGCAACTCTATTTACAATAGCCAAGATATGGAAATGACATAAATGTCCATTGATGGATGATTAGATAAGGAAAATGTGGCATATATACTCAATGGAATACTACTCAGTTATAAAAAGGATGAAATTTGGCCATTGGCCACAACATGGATGAGCTCGGATAAAATTATGTTAAGTGAAATAAGCCAGATACAGAGGGAAAAATTCTGGATATTCTCACTTATAAATGGAGGTAAGAGAGAAAGAAGGAAGGAAAGATCACAGTAGTGCATTGGACTTGCAGAGGGAGAGAACATACCTAGGGCTGCTGAGGGTGAAGGTGGAGAGGGAGAGGGAGGTTGGGAAAGAAATAGAATATAAATTGCGTATTTCTACTATCTGGCTTTGAAACATTTGAATAAACCTGAAAAAAAGAAAATGGCAGACCAGAGAGAGACTCTCATATTCTCTCCTTTTAAAGCCCTCAGAATCATGCCCCTGACAACCATTATTAATCCATTCACTAGGGCATGGTCCTACAATCTAATCACATCTTCAAGGCCCCACCTTTCAATTACCATAATAGGATTTCCCACCCTCCACAGTTACAGTGGGAATTAAGCTTCTAATGTTTGGACTTTGGGGAATGCAATTCAATCAATCCACAGCATTCTGCCCCCTCCCACCCCAACTTAAGTCCTTTTCAGATGCAAATACATTCATCTCATTCCCAAAGTCTTAACTTGTTTCAAGTCAAAGGACTAAAGTCTCAAGGTCCTATCTATGAAATCAAAACAAGTTATCTACTTCCAAGATACAATAGTAGGACAAACATATAGTACATACTCCAGTTCAAAAAGGGAGAAATAGGCCAAAAGAAAGGGGTGACAGGTCTTGAGCAAGTCTGAAACCCAGCAAGACAGGCATTAAATCTCAAATCTGAAGGATCATGTACCTTGACTCCACGGTCAACATTCTTTGCATGGTGGTGTAGGTGCTGAGTCCCTAAGTCCTCGGGCAGTGATAGAGTTTGGATGTGTTGTCCCCCTAAAACTCATGTGGAAATCTGATTCCGAATGTGGCAGTGTTGGGAGCTGTTTGAGCCATGGGGGTGGATCACTTATGAATGGATTAATGCTCTCCCTGGTTGGGGGGGGGTGTGGGTAGTGAGTGAGTTCTTGCTCTATTAGTTCCCACAAGAGCTGGTTGTGTTGTTTGAAAAACAACCTGGCTGCTTGTTTAAAAGACCTCTTTCTCTCTGTTGCTTCCTCTCACCTTGTGATCTGCTTGTACCTGACAGCTGCTTGCCATTTTCCACCATGAGTAGAAGCAGCCTGAGGCCCACACCAGATGCACCTGTCCCAGAATCATGAACCAAATATACCTCTTTTCTTTATAAGTTACCCAGTTTCAGGTGTTCTGTTATAGCAACACAAAACAGACTAATATAGAAAATTGTTACTCAGGTGTGGGGTGTTGCTATACAGATACCTGAAAATGTGGAAGCAGCTTTGGAACTGGGTAATGGGCAAAGGTTGGAGGAGTTTGGAGGACTCAGAAGAAGATAAAAAGATGAGGGAAAGTTTGGAACATTTTAGAGACTAGTTAAATGGTTGTGACCAGAATGTTGATAGAAATGCAGACAGTAAAGGCCATGCTGATGATGAGGTCTCAGATAGAAAAGAGGAACTTATTGGGAATTGGACAAAAGATCACTCTTGCTACACCATAGCAAGGAACTTGGCTGCATTGTGCCCATGCCCTAGGACTTTGTGGAAGGTGGAACTTAAGAGTTGTGAACCAGAATGTTTGGCAGAAGAAATTTCCAAGCAGCAAAGCATTAACAAAGCATGGCTACCTGCAACAGCCTGTGCTGAGTTATGGCAGAAAAGGCTTGATGTAAACCCAGAATTTAAAGGGTGCAGTAGAGGGACTGATTGCTAAAGACATTAGCATGGCTCTGAGGCAACCAGATGCTAATAGCCAAGACAATGGGAGAAAGGCTCTGACGCCATTTCAGAAGTCTGGAAGGGCACTCCTTCTATCAAAGACCTGGAGGCCTAGGATGCCCGAGTTGTCTGGAGGACAGACCAGGGGCACCACTGCCCTCGGGAACCTGCTCACTGTATCCTGGCTGCGTCTGGAGCAGCCCTGCCTCCATCTGGAGCAGCCCTGCCTCAAGTGGCCCCAAGTGTGGTTCATGCAGCAGCTCTGGAGAACATAAGCCAGAAACCTTGGTGGCATCCATGTTGTGTTAAATATAATCCCCAATGTGGCAGTGTTGGAAGCTGTTTGAGTCATGGGGGTGGATCCCTCATGAGTGGATTAATGCTCTCCCTGGGGGTGGGGGTAGTGAGTGAGTTCTCACCTTATTAGTTCCCATGAGAGCTGGTTGTTTAAAAGACGCTGACACCTCCTCTCTCTCTCTTTCGCTTCCTCTCACCATGTGATCTCCTTGTACCTGCCGACTGCCTGCTGCTTTCCACCATGAGTGGGAGCAGCCTGAGGCCTGCACCACATGCAGCTGTCCCAGAATCATGAGCCAAATAAACCTCTTTTCTTTATAAATTACCCAGTCTCACGCATTCTGTTATAGCAACACAAAATGGACTAACACAGGCAGCTACGCATCTATGGTTTCCTGGTCTCAGGTGATGCTTCAACTATTGCAGGCTGGTGTTGCACGCTGGTAGTTCTACAATTCTGGAGTCCTCCATGGAAGTCCCACTCTCCTGGTTCCACTAGGCATGGCAGTGATGGGTTTTCTCCGGTACAATTCCAACTCCACATTTCTGCTCAGCATTGCTCAAGCAAAGGCTGTATGCAGTAACTCTGCCCTTGTGACAGATCTCTTCCTGGAACTTTTTTTCCCCAGACTTTTTCATACATCCTTTGGAATTGGGTTGAAGGCTCTCAAACCTCCACAGCTCTAGTATTCTGTGAGCCTGCAGACCTAACACCACATGGCCATCGTCAAGGCTTCCAGCTTATATTTTCCAAAGCCACAGGTACAGCCTCACCTGGGGCCAATTTAGCCATGGCTAGAGAAGCCAAAACAGTTGGGGTGCTGGTGTGGGAAGAAACATCCTGAGGTGGCCCCAGGCAGTGAGCCTATGGAGGGTGCCTTGGGCCTGTTCCCCAAGACCATTCTGTCTCCCTAGGCCTCTGGGCCTGTAATAGAAGGGTTGGCCCCAGAGGCTTCTGCAATGCCTTCAGAGCCTTTCCTCACTTCTCTCGATAATCTCTTTCTTTTGTACTAATCTTCCTAGCACCATTGCATTTTTCTCCTAAAAATTCTCTACCACATGGCCAGACTGCAAATTTTCCAAATCTTTACACTCTGCTTCCCTTAATTATACATTGTGGCTTTATGTCATGCCTTTTCTGCCATACTTGAGCATAGGCTGTTGCAAGTAGCCATGGAGCTTCCTGAATGTTTTGCCACTTAGAAATTTTTTCCACCAAATTCTCTGGGTCAGCACCTTTACATTTCACATTCCACAAAACTTTTTGACATGAACAGAATGCAGCCAAGTTTCTTGCCAGTTCATAGCAAGAGTGATCTTTGCCTCAGTTTCCAATAAGTCCCGTCTCATTTGCACCCGAGACCTCCTTAGAATGGTCTTTTATAGTCCATATTTCCATCAGTGTTCTGGTCACCACCATTTAACCAGTGTCTAAAACATCCTAATTTTTCCCTGGCTTTCTTGTTTTCTAAACTCCCACCAGCAGCTAGGCTTTTTCTAGTGTGATCCTTCAAATTCTTCCAGCCTTTCCTCAAAACCCAGTTCCAAAGCCACTTCCACATTTTCAAGTATTTTTTTTATAAGCAACACACTACTTCTCTGGTACCAATTTTCTGCGTTAGTCCATTTCTGTTGCTTATAATAAAAATACTGGGTGATTTTTAAAGAAAACAAAGTATATTGCTTATAGTTTCAGAGGCTGGGAAGTCCAAAGTCCAGGGAACATATCTGGTGAGGGTCTTCTTTTGTGTTGGCTTTACAGAAATGCAGGGGTCTCACATGGCAGAAAATGGTGGAGCAGAGAGAGAGAGAATCTCATGTGCTCTCTTTTTAAACTCCTCTGAACCATGCCTCTGCCCATCATTATTAATCGATTCACTAAGGCCTGGTCCTAAAATCTAATCATCTCTTCAAGGCCCCACCTTTCAATTACCATAATAGGATTTCCCACCCTCAAAAGTTACAGTGGGAATTAAGTTTCTAATATATGGATTTTGGGGTATGTAGTTCCATCAGTCCACAACATCTCCCTACAAAGTGCCCAGCACAGTGCCTGGCAATGGGACTGGTGGTAAGCCCAGGAAGTGAAGCCAGTCAAAATAGGCTCTCAATACATGATTGCTTCCTTTGTTGAATGATCCAAGTTCTCAAATGGGATTTAAGTCCACTGGGAAAAGATTAATACATAAGCATCACAAAGAGAAAAAGGTGGCCAACTTCACATTAATTGATATGATTGACATCGAAACATAATTATTAAAAAGAATAAACGTACAAGGAATCTGCCAAAAGAATCATTTGTTTGCTACTAAGGAGGGCAGAAGTGGGAGGAGGTGGTGTTTAAGTTTGTAATTGGGGTGATGTCCTGGTTGGTAACCAAGTACTCTGCCTGGGTAGTACAGAGTGTTGTAAACAAGACTGAACACCAGAGCCATACTGGATGGATCCAATTCCCAACTCTGTCACTATCTCTGTGATCTTGTTCAAGTTGCTTCACCTGTTTGTCCTCATTTTTTCCATCTGCAAAATGGGATGCTGGTGTTAATATGTAACTGGCTGTCTAGGATTATTATTATGATTCAGTAAGTTAATATACATAAGGCACCTAGAATAATGTCCAGTGCATAGTAAACTTTCAATGAATGGTAGCTTTTTTTGTCATTGTTATTATCTTTTGGGGGAGGTGAAGGCTTTGCTATAGTAGGAAGCTGATGGAGTTAAGGGAGTTACTTAGAAATCCTTAGCCATCAATATTGGCTAGGGCAGTATCAAACATGGAAGTAGATAAATGCAGCCTTATTGTTCTCTTTTCTCAATGTTTGTCCAGCATCCTTGATCTAATGTGCTAGAAGGAGCTGCTGCCTTGTATCTTTAAAGTATAAGTGAAAAAGTATTTGGGAGATGCCTTGGGGCACCTTGTCCATTCAGCTAGAGAATGACCAGTGATGGCACTCAGCTTTTTAAAGAGAAGCCTCAAGTGCATCATTTAAGCACAATTGGCTTGGGGCTTTTGGCCCAGAATACCATTGCTTCCCGATGGTCCTGCTGGGGGCCATTTCAGGTTTAAAGATTTATAAATATGTTTTTTCCTCCTCTATCAATTGTTTTTCTTAGGCAACTCTGAGAGCAGAGCACATATTTTGGTTAAAGTTATTTTTTTCATAAATGATATTGATTATTGATTCACAGAAAATATATTTCATGACATATTTTCTGGAGTTCTTACACAACTTTGTATAAGAATTAACTATTTGGTCAGCACCTTTTCTATCTAATGTAGACTATAGCCATTAACTGCATACCAGATAGAAATCATGATCCCTCTGGATTCAATGGCAACATAAACACCAAATTTCCAATTGACAAGCTTGATTTAATTCATTAGGAAAACAAAAATATTGTATGCATTTAATATTTTGGCCTAGGGTTGGCAAACTCTGTCCCACCTGTTTTTGTAAATAAAATTTTATTGGAACACAGGCACACTTATTTGTTTACATATTGTCTATGGCTGCTTTTGTGCTACAATGGCAGAGTTGAGTAGTTGTGACAGGGATTGAATGGCCTGCAAAACTGAAAACATTTACTCTCTGGCCCTCTTCAGACAGAAAATATTGGGGGATAAACAGGGACAGGCACACTCCTCTTGCTAGTAATAAACAAGCACCTCACACACACAAAAAATATATTGGGTTATGATTTAAGGGACATGAAAATCAACTGCATCGTATATCGATAAATTTTTTTAAAAGTTAAAAAAATATAAATTATCCTCATCTACTTGTTTTGAAAATTATATCTTTGCTTTAGCAGTAATGGAAACATTTTCCAAGCACAACACAAAAGAAGTGGTGCCTGTGTAATAAATAGCAAGAATATCTCAAAACTTGACACAACGTTAAGACAGGAAGGGATTTGTGTTAGTTACAACTCAGTCTTATACCTTCTCTCTCTTCATCTCTCTCCTTCCTTTCCACTCCTCTCATAGATATTAATGGACGCAGAGTTGTATAATGGCAAGAAGACGGTTGAAAGCTGGTTTTGAATCCCAGAGTCTCTACTAAGTAACTGCATGATAGGGAGCAAATTCACTGCATGTCCTTAAGCCTCAGTTCCCTCTTCCATAGTATGGGAATAAAAAAGGCTCTCCTCGTGGCATTATGATGAAACTAGAATAAGGAAAGGTACATAAACAAATATTCTAACCTGTGTACAGCTCTTTTACTTACAGGGAACTTTGTTAAATTCAAATGCAATTCTGTGGCCACTGACTGGTGTGTGTAGGTGAGGAACACAGAGACTCATAGACTGACATGCTCTGTCAACTTAGCACCTAGTGGTGAGCCCCATGAATCTCTTTTGGCTCTTTGTTTCCACTGCTGCTGGAATGTTCTAGATTCATACCAGTACAAGCTGAGGCTCCTGAAACGGCTTCCAAAATAGACTTCAAGCAGCTCTCATCTATAAGGCACCTTCAGCAGTGCTGTCAGCATTATTTACCACAGCGCCTCCTGCCTAATGCCCCTAAGTGCACCGCTACCCCATGGCTAATGCAGGCTTTAGCATGGAATTTGAGGCTTCTCAAAATTGGGCCCCAATTTGCCTTTTGATTTAGTCTCACCTGCTGACACTTCATAACCCCCCACCCTGGCTGCTTGCTGTTTCTAGAACACCAGCATATCTTTATGCCTGCCTTTCTCATTTGGATATCAGAAATGCTCTGCCTCATTCATGCGCTTTCAGATCCAATTCAGGTATCTTATCAAATATGAAATATGCCCCCAGCTTCCTCCCATGTATATACCTTGAATATTGCCCTTCTTATGTTGCATTATAACAAGTGTTTGTCTTTGTCTTCTTTTTTTTGAGGGACAGATTTAGAATATTTGCCTTTGAATCTCAAGTATTTGCACAAAGTGGGTATTCAATAAATGCTTCTTATTTTTTTGGTTATCAATTAGAAGAAATCCTTTTTTTTGGAGGGCTCAAAATTATCTTTATTCTCATTTTTAAATAACTCTAAGTTGACAAGTAGATTTCACTTAAACTTTTTTCTTTTCAAAATTTATTTTTTTATTTTTGACAGTTTTAAATTTAAAGATAATTGATTATATATATTTGTGGAGTACAGAATCGAATAGTAATACATGTGTACAATATGTGGTGACCAAATCAGGATAATTAGTATACTCATGTTTACAAAATGTAATCAATTTTTGTGACCCTTAACAAATTTCTCACTTACCCCGCTTCCCCACCTCTAATAACCACAGTTCTGTTCTCTTTGTTTTGAAAGTTGAATGTATTATTGTGATTCTTCCTTCCTTCCTTCCCTTTCCTTTCCTTTCCTTTCCTTTCCTTTCCTTTCCTTTCCTTTCCTTTCCTTTCCTTTCCTTTCCTTTCCTTTCCTTTCCTTTCCTTTCCTTTCCTTTCCTTTCCTTTCCTTTCCTTTCCTTTCCTTTCCTTTCCTTTCCTTTCCTTTCCTTTCCTTTCCTTTCCTTTCCTTTCCTTTCCTTTCCTTTCCTTTCCTTTCCTTTCCTTTCCTTTCCTTTCCTTTCCTTTCCTTTCCTTTCCTTTCCTTTCCTTTCCTTTCCTTTCCTTTCCTTTCCTTTCCTTTCCTTTCCTTTCCTTTCCTTTCCTTTCCTTTCCTTTCCTTTCCTTTCCTTTCCTTTCCTTTCCTTTCCTTTCCTTTCCTTTCCTTTCCTTTCCTTTCCTTTCCTTTCTTTATTTTAGCTCCCACGTATGAGAGAGGACATGTGGTATGTCTCTTTCTCTGCCTGGCTTATTTCACTTAACATAATTTTCTCTAAGTTCATCCGTGTTGCTACAAATGACAGAATTTCATTCTTTTTTTTATGGCAGAGCAGTATTCCACTAAATATATATACCACATTTTCCTTATCCAGTCCTCTGTTGATAGACATTTAGGCTGATTCCAACTCTTGGCTATTGCAAATAGAGCTGCAATAAACATGGGAGTGCAGGTATCCCTTCGACATGATGATTTCCATTCCTTTGGATATATACCCAACAGTGGGGTTGCTGGATCATATGGCAGTTCTACCTGTAGTTATCTGATGAACCTCGTTGCTGTTTTCCATAATGGCTGCACTCATTTCCAGTCCCACTAACAGTGTAGGAGGGTTCTCCTTTCTCCCCATCCTCGCCAGCATTTGTTATTCTCTGTGTTCTTGGTAATGGCCTGCTTAACTGGTGTGAGATGGTATCTCAGTGTGGATTTGATTTGCGTTTCCCTGATACTGGGTGATATTGAGCATTTTTTCATGTGTCTTTTGGCCATTTACATATCTTCATATGAGAAATGTCTATTCAGCTCCTTTGTCCATTTTTTAATTGGGTTACCTGTTTTCCTACTGTTGAGTTGTTTGAGTTTTTGTATATTCTAGATATTAATCCCTTGTCAGATGTATAATTTGCAAATATTTTCTCCCACTCTGTAGGTTGTCCTTTTGCTCTGTTAATTGTTTCTTTTGCTGTGTGGAAGCTTTTTATTTTGATATAATCTCATTTGTTTATTTTTTCTTTTGTTGCTTGTTCTTTGCAGGTTGTATTCATAAAACCTTTGCCTAGTTTTATATCCTGAAGTGTTTCCCCTTAAACTTTTGAGAAAAGGAACATTACAGAAGTCATTATTTGAAAAATAGGTTAAAAATACATTATGAAGACCTGTGGTTGAATGAATAATTAACATGATTAACCTTGTGTATCATATCAAGCAGTAGGTTCCATTTTCTTGTGTGGAAGGGTGATGACAAGAGTCTGTACTTCTAGACCTAGAGGGACTATTCCCTGGCTTGTGTGGAATTTTCATGACAGCCAGTGAATATGTTGAAGGTATGGGACTTCACAATGGCTTCTCAAATTTTCCAAAAGGTATCATGTTGAGTTCCTGCAGAGATGGAGAATGGGAAAAGCTTGTGAGTTCCCTGCCACCCAATCCTGGCTATCTTGGCACACCTTGGTCACCCTTGATGACCTCTGTCCCATTTTTCACCTACCTGCTGTGGTGGGGTAAACCGGAATATAGGCTCATACTGCTGTTTTATTAAATGGAGGAAAAGCCACGTAAAAGTCTCAGAGGATGAGGAAGGCTGCGTATCACTAGAATAGTCCTTCTCAGTTGGGGCTGCAGCAAAATACCCTACAACAAGAAAGGCAGGCCTAGACATGTAGTTTGATAACGCTCCCCAGGAAATTCTTTTGTGACTCCACCAACTCAATCTTGAGAACAGCATTGGTAGAAGCTTCTTAAACACTGTCCTTAGTTTCAACTTTTGTTCCAGACCAGTGATCTCAGAGCCAGCTAGAGGAATAGGAATGACCTGTCTACATACCCTCAGTTTGAAGCTCAGGGAGGTTAAGGGGGAGCATTAAACAGCCAGGACTAATAAAGAAAAAGAACTTGCTTATTGCTTCTATGAAAGAAGAATAAGAGGTGGCACCAACCACTTCTGTCCTCTTGTTATGGGCTGAATTATGTCCCCTGCAAATTTATATGTTGAAGTCCTAACCCCCTAAACCCCCTATATTTGGAATATAGGGCCTTTAAAGAGAGGATTAAATTAAAATGAGTCCATTAGGGTGGGCTTTAATCCTTTCTGACTAGTGTTATTAAAAGAAAAAATTAGGACACACAGAGAGACATGACCACTGAAGATGCACTTGCACTGAGGGATGACCATGAGAAGAGGCAGAAAAAAACTGGCCATCAATAAGCCAAGGAGAGAGGTCTCGGGGAAACCAGTTCTGCAGGCACTTTAATCTGGGACTTCCAGCTAGGACTGTGAGAAAATAAATTTCTGTTGCTTAAGCTACCCAGTCTGCGGTATTTTGTTATGGAAGCCATAGTGAACTAATATTCTCCTTCTAATTTTGGTCCCACACAGTGGCACTGTTCTGGTTTGCTCTTTCTCCTTCTGGATGGATGTACTGGCAATGGATGTAATGGCGATAACTCTTTTGTTGGCAGCTGGGTGACCCAGCCTCAGATGTACAAAGCATAGTGTAGAGCTAGGGCTAGGCCTCACAGACCCCTCGAGCCCCTTGTCCAGACTGGGTCACAAACCCTTCACACACAGGTCTATGAGCTAGGTAATAGGAAAAGGTCTTTGGAGCCGTTAGTGAAGAAATAATAGGCTTTATTCAGAGCTAGGAGCAGCTGACCTAATATGACTTCCTGGAGTGTCCTCTAGAAGCTTTGTGCATCTGAGCCGTTAGTCCTTTTTACTCAAGTCCATAATCCAAAGGAAAAAAAAAAAAAAAAGAAAAATGTGCAATCACATTAGACAATAACAAGGAACACCGTGCGCACGCGCATACCCACCTCAGCTGCTTGGCAAGACTCGAACATCCGAGGGGCCCTGACCATTTTCCTTATATTTTCCCAACACATAGTTTACACAAACAGATCACATCCCACAGGTTACACCCAGAGCAGTCCAAGCCTCTGTGGGCTGAGCTGTCATATAATATTGCCAACTTTTCTGACCCAGCCCCCTTGTTCCACCCTCCAGAGCAGGGCAGAGTATCCATTAAGACTGTTAAATCAGAATTGAGAGCTTATCTCTTGCTATGGTTTGAATGTGTCCCCCAATACAACAGTGTTGGAAGATGGGACCTTTAAGAGTGATTAGGTCCTGAGGGCTCTGTCGTCACAGATGGATTAAAGTCATTATCATGGGAGTGGGTTACTTATCCAGGAGTGGGATCCTAATAAAAGGATGAATTTGGCCCAATTTTTGCTCCGTCTCATGCACTGGCTTGTGCTTTCTGCTGTTCCCCCCTTCCCTTGTGGGATGATCCTTGCCAGATGCTGGCACCATGTTCTTGGACTTCCTAGCCTCCAGAATTATAAGCCAAATAATTTCTGTTCTTTATAAATTACCCAGTCTACAGTATTCTGTTATAGTAGCAGAAAATGGACTAAGACATTTCTTATTTGTTCACTTTCTATGAACAAAATCCACACGAGAGACCTAGGGCTGTAATTACTGTTGCTTAACTGTTTCATTTTGCTTAAGAAGACAAATTTTAGCAATGTTGGGAAGTAAATCATTTTTGTGGCCACATCATGCTGACTATATCATATAATCTCAAATTAATTTATTCAGAAGAGTACATTCCCAGCCCAAGCATATTCAGCATGTTTGCAGTTTTCCTGTATCCAATATAAAATAATCAAAGCATCCATTATGACTTCTACATAATTCCTAAGGCTACATATGAAACATACTCTTGAGAAGATTCCCCATATATTAAGTGATACCTATTTTCTTTCTTAAACCTCCATGGGGAAATAATTAAAAAAATTATCATAATAACAACACTTAGAGTTATAGATAACAACTATCAAGCATTTCCATAAGTGAGGCATTGTGCTAGACACTTAATCTTGTATTTTCTCATTAATTAATTTTAAGGATAATTTCATGAATCAGTTGTTATTAATATCTCCATTTTGCAGATTAAGAAATAGAAATACAGAGAAGTTATCAAAAGTGTCTTACCATAGAACGTTATGGAATAAAAGACCAACTTTATATAGCATTTTATCTTTTGTCCATGTCACCATCAGCTTTGAAGATATTTTATTATTATTATTTTTTGGCCTTTTTGAGACCGGCTGCACCGCACTCAGCCAGTGAGCACGCCGGCCATCCCTATATAGGATCTGAACCCACAGCGGGAGCGCTGCTGCTGCTCCCAGCACCGCACTCTCCTGAGTGTGCCACAGGCTCGGCCCGAAGATATTTTATTTTTAATGACAAAAGGCATTTAAAAAAATCTGTACAGACCTGGGGATCAGTGTGGCACAGTGAGGGAAAGAACATAGTCTTTGGAACCAGAAAATGTTGGCTTAAAATATTAGCTCTGCCCTTCACTAACTCTATGACCTTGGGAAAAATACTGAGCCAAACATCAGTTGATTCAGCTATAAATGGGGCTCATGTTACACCCTTCAGAGTATACAAGTCTGTGTGTACATATGTTTTTACCTTCTCTTTGGTAGATGTTTAGAAGTAGAATTTACGTTTAACTTTTTAAGATATTGCCAAGCTGTTTCCTGGAATGGCTGTAGCATTTTACATCCCTATTGGCAATGTATGAGAGCTCCCGTTTATTCACACTTGTAATTGTCTGTTTTTTGATTATAGTCATTTTAGGAATTCTAGTGGGTATGAAGTGGTATCTCATTGTGGTTTGAATTTGCACTTCCCTAATGGCTAATAATGTTGACCATCTTTTCATGTGCTTAATATTCATTTGTATATCTTCTTTGGTAAAATGCCTATTCAAATCTTTTGCTCATGTTTCAATTGAGTTGTTTGTCTTATTATTGAGTTGTAAGAGTTATTTGTATATTCTGGATAAAAGTGTTCTAGAATTCTTTTAAGTAAATTGTGAATTCTCCAATATCAAGTTTACGACACTATATGGGATACTGAGTAAATATTTGACAAAAATGATTCTATTCCATTCAGTTCAATGGGTTTTTATTGAGTGCTCACTATGTGCTAGGTATATTCTAGGTGTTGGAAATTCAGTACAGAACATTAACAGACAATATTCCTTCTCTCAGAGAAGTGAAGAATAATCATTAGTGATTATTAGCATGGCTATTGGGTGGAAAAAGCTAAGATTTGAGCCAGGCCTTCTCATCTGTGGCTTGGGCTCTCAGCTGCCACTCTATCCAGCCCAGGCATGTGTGTAGTCACATGTTCAAGAATCTAATACCCAACATGCTTTAAATCTTTTTGATCACCACTTGGCATGGTGAAAATCTCAAAGTCTGGAAGTTATTTATATTTAAAAGTGAAAACTGGTATAGAATAAAACTTTACTTATTTGGGTTAATCTTATAGAATAGATTATTTCTTTTTTTATAGAAACATAATTTATTATACATATTTGCATGATACAGAGTTGACTATCAGTATTTGTGTACAATATGTGACAATCGAATCAGGATAGTTGGCATATTCATCATTACAAAATGTACTGATTCTTTGGGTCCATTAACCAATTTCTCCCTAACCCCATTTCCCTCTCTAATACCCACAGTTCTGTCCTCTCCTTTTGAAAGTTCAACATATTATTGTGCCTTTCCTCTTCTCCCCTCCCCCCCTTCTCTTCCCCTTCTCTCTTCTTTCCTTTCTTTTCCTTCCGTTTTTTAGCTCCCACTTAAGAGTGAAGACATGTGGTGTTTCTCTGTGCTCAGCTTATTTCACTTAACATAATTTTCTCCAAGCTCATCCATGTTGCTTCAAACAGCAGAATTTCATTCTTTTTTACAGCTGAGCAGTATTCCATTGTGTACGTATACCACATTATCCTTATCTGTTGCTCATCGATGGACATTTACACTGGTTCCAACTCTTGGCTATTGCAAATAGAACTGCAATAAACACGGGAGTGTAGGTATCCCTTCGACATGATGATTTCCATTCCTTTGGGTATATACCCAGCAGTGGGGTTGCTGGATCGTATGGTAGTTCTATCTGTAGTTGTTTGAGGAACCTCCATACTGTTCTCCACCTTGGCTCCACTAATTTACAGTCCCACTGACAGCATAGGAGGATCCCCTTTTCTCCACATCCTCACTAGCATTTCTTATTCTCTGTCGTTTTGACAATAGCCATTCTAACTGGTGTGAGATGATATCTCAATGTGGTTTTGATTTGCATTTTCCTGATTAGTGATGTTGAGCATTTTTCATGTGCCTATTGGCCATTTATACACCACATTTCCTTCATCCAGTCATCCATCAATGGACGTTTAGGTTGGTTTCATGTCTTGGCTATTGTGCATAGAGCTGCAGTAAACAGGGAAGTGCAGGTTTTACACATGCCAGACATATGTAATCCTATATTTTCCTCCAAAGGCTTAACCTCCACCAGAAACTTAGTAGCTGAATCATGGTTCAGTGCACTCTCTCTTTGTCTCTGACACAACACTCTCCTTTTCTCTTTATTGTATTGTTGGCCTAAGAAACCACACTCAGATGTTCTGGGGACCATCCTCACCAGATTTATAGGTAGTAAGTGTTATTCCATATCTTTAGGAAGCAGGCTACTGAAAGATTAGTGGAGTCAGTTCTTTGCCTTGATGTCAAGAGAGTTTCCTCTCAGGACGGCAGAGAGGTCGGGAAAACTTTGAATACAATGCCTCCTCAGCTTGCCTCTCTATTAGCAGTAGCTTCAGCAGCCATCGCTGGTGATGGTGGTTCCCTGCATTTCTGGTCACAGCAGCTTCCAGGAACATCTCCTCCTCCTGGTGGTGGCAGCTTTCCAAATGTAAGTTCCCAAGTGCTTCTGTTGGCCACTTTCTTGAGTTCTACCCTCCAGGACCATTTCTGGCAACTAGGTATCCCCACAGAAAGTTCCCTGCTAAGCCTTCTGCTCCTTTGAAATGTGCTTTACATAGAGTTGCTTTTAAGATGAGAGCTGGCCATACATCCTAGGTGGCCACAATTGGTGCTACTCCCTCTGGCTGTGCTGTGACCTTTGTGCTATTTTCTTGTTGAAGGTCTCCTGGGAGAGTATAGACCAGACAAGAAGGGAGCATCCTCATGGAGTTGAGGGCACAGAATTTGGTATCCTAGGGAGACTCTGCCTTTTTCTAATTGTTTGATCTTGAGCAAGTGATTTAATCTTTGTAGTCCTGAGTTTTTTCACCTATAAAATGAGGGAATAAGTGTTTGTACCTCACCGGATTACTTTGAAGATTAAATGAGATAGACCACGAAAAGATAGATTACCTCATTTAATTTAAGTTTAATTTATTAAAATTTAAAGTTTAGTGTCTGACACATTAAAAGTACTCAGTAAATATTAGCTACTATAATATTGTTAAATGCAGAAAAATTTTGCTTGAGTAACCTAACTATGGAAGTGGCTTGCAAACAGCACTAAATTCTTCTTCACATTAAGTTCAAGGACATCTTGGAAAACTGGTAAAAGAAGCAGCTGCTTGTTCTTTTCAGAGCACTGCCTTGTCCTTACTCCTGCCTTTCCCATCTGGATAACTGGGATGCTCTTTCTCCCTCTTTTACCAGGGGAATCACTCAGCTTTCAGATCTAGCTCAAATGTCATATCATATATGAAATATGCCCCCAGCTTTCTCCCATGTGTATACCTTTAATATTATCCATGCTATGCTGCATTATAACAATTGTTAGTCTGTCTTCTTTACCAGACTTACAATGCCTGAAAGATAGGATTTTGCCTTATTTCTTTAAACGTTTCAACATGTACTCAATATAAAAAGTTATTTGTGAGATATTTTGCATTCTTTTTTTGCATTTGTGTATTTTATATTTGTAGCACATCTCAATTTGGATTATCCACATCTCAAAAGTTTAATAGCTACTTATAGCTGGTAGATACTGGATTGGACAGCACAGTTCTAAATGCTCCATCGTCTATATTCTCATAGTACTTTGTGCATATCTTGATTACAACAATTGAAACAGATTATATTACAAATTATTTGTTTATGTGTCTGTTTCCTATGAGCATATCTAGGGTGAGGATTTTTGTCTTATTTGTCTTTGCATCCTCATTCCCTTATGTAGTGCTTACCATATAGTAAGTGGTCAATAAATAATCATCAAATTGAATATTACACCTATCATTATTGAGTAATCATTAAAAATCATTTATTGGTTAGCAGTTATCCCCAGTTTACAGATAATGCAATGGAGACTCAGAAAATTTAAGTAACTTAACTGAAATTATGTTAAGTAGCAGAGCTGGCATTGAACGCTTCTAGTCCCAAATTGGAACGTGACCCTCATTAATGCATGTGGGTTCTATCCCAGCTTTACTTCTAATTGGATGACCTTTGGTATGTCATTGAATCCCTTGAGCCTCAGTTTCCTATATGTAAAATGAAGGAACCGTGACAGCTAATATCTAGGGTCTCCTTTAGTTTAGGATATTGTAGTTATAATTTCTTACATATAATTGTATCAGTTTTTCTCCACATCTAAGCTGTTTTTCAGGGTATAAAACATCTCCTAGGTTAGGCATACTTATGTCACTTGTTTACCTTCAAAGAGTGACTATATATTCACCTGATGTTATTGTAAGACATATGAATAAAAAGGTAATGGGTATGCTACCGGTATGAATCTGGCCCTCACATCATGGGCACGAGGGGTGACAATTAGCTTTGTAACTCATGAATATTCATAATAAAAAAAGAAAAAAATTTATCAATGAAATTCTATATCTTTTTTATCCTGAATGATAAAAGTAAGGGTTATTTTATTAATATTCTTACTTGATTCTAATACTTTAACACTGGTGTTCCCATTTAATTAATTTGAAGGCCTTAATGAACTTTGTGAAGATATGCCTAATTTCAACTGAGAAAGCCATTCATTTTTCCGCGAATATTCTCTCCCTAATTCTTGCAATCTTCCCTCCAGTAGCTGACATTTATAAACAAGGCATAAGGGCACTATGAGAAGCCTTTTCATCTAAATAAAATCAGTGGGACTATCTTCTATATTAACAACCTCATTGGACTAAGGCATCTCAAAGTTCTTTCTAGCTTTAACTTCATACTAGTTTTTTCTACAAATGGTGTAATAATGGTTACATAGTCAAGGGTTTTTGAAAGTGGAACTCTAGGCAGTTAATGATGGGGAATGTAATTGTACTCTATAGTTCTAGAGGAGGGGTTGGCAAACTGCAGCCTGTGGCAAACTGGCCTGATGCCCCTGTTTATAAACAAAGTTTTATTGGTACAAGACATGCCCAGTTGTTTATATATTGTCTATAGATATTTTGGGGTATATATGGCTTGTAAAGCTGAAAAAATTATCTAGTCTTTTACAAAAAAAGTCTTTTAACACCTGTCTAGAGCACATTGGCTTGGTCTGCTAAATACCTGTGGGAACAGCCTCTGCCATGAAGTATATCAAGATTCTGTAGTGACTTATTTCTTGGGAGTAGTTCATGAAAATTTCGATTGAAATCCAAGTCTGGCAAAAGTTTGAGAAAAAAGAAGAGATAGTTATTTCTGGACTTACATTGCTAGATGATAAAGTCATTTCACACTAGTTGAGATGCAGATAGGAAACAGCATGCTGCAGTGGTCAGGAGGGGTCCGTGTACTCATTCTAGATTCTAGGATCTTCTACTTAGCATTTCTGTGGCCTTAGGTAAGATGATTTTAAAAAATCTTCATCTTGTCTTTAACTAGAACATATGGCTGATAATAGTACATATCTCCTGGGGTGGATGAAGCTTAAATGAATTAATACATGTATAGGACTTAGAACAGAGCCTGTCATTCAAAGAAAGTTAGCCATTATTAGGTAGCTATTTCGAAGGAACCAAAGCATGCCAGGAAAATACTATCCCCCTGAAGTTACTCTAGATTTCAATTTAGAGGATGAGCTAAAGCAGTCTCCATTAAGATTATGTTTATTTCCTTGTCACGTAGAATCCTATGGTGACATCAAACAAGAAAAAATAAATTTATATTAAAAATTAATTATGTTTGTTAGGGAGTCTATTTATTTATTGCTAAAACATGTTCTGATGATGCTTTAAGCTGCCACAGCCAGAGGGAAGTCATCTACAAACCAAAGCAAATCAGCAAATTTGAATGTTATTTTCTGAACATGATATATTTGGGAATGCATGTTGTTTGACAGGTACCGAGTCTTTGAGACTCCAGGAGAGATATCTGTCATCCTGCAGAACCAAATGAAACTATAAAGCGAAAACATTACCATTTACTGTAAGCATCACCAGGGCTAATTATCATTGTGGCTTGAAGGAATGTAGTAGGTGCTGTTAGTGCCCCGCCCCCCCTCAGTCCCCTCAGCACTGATGTCTGTGTATGACAGATTGACTTTCAACTGCAAGCATCTATGATTCTTTAGGGATTTCTCTGGCTACTGAAGCCCCTCTGTCCACCACATACAGAAGACCAGACATGCCAGAGGATTAATATGTCCTGGTAGCAGCCCTCAACCAATGTCTAATGGAAATTAGTGGATAGATAACCCAGTTCTCTTGCTCATCAGATATGATATTTCTGAGGTGTGTGTTCTACACTGGCTCCCAGAGCTCTTCAGTGGGGTTAAGTTCCAGTTTTCAAAAGTAGTAACTTGCTTCCTAATACACTCTTTTTGTCCTGTCTTACTTCTCTCTCCCCTTCAAATTTTCTCTGAGACTGTGAAGTCTATCAGAGAACATCTGCTAGGGATGTGGGAGATAAAAAAGACACAGGAGGTTTAGCCAGCCAAAATGAAGAGATGTTATTCAATGCCTTGATTATTCAGTTGAGAAAGACCCTAGAAAGACCATTGCCTTCGGATAGCACTACTCTACATTCAGAGGAAGGGCTACTATAGACCTACCATAAACAAGCCTAAAACCAAGCCTCAACAGGTTCAAGCTGATCCACCAGAAATTAATTGCCAGCCAAAATAAAATCCATCACTTTTTATAGGAAGACAAGCAAATCCAGATTTTAAAAAACAGCGTTCATGATGATAGGTATACGTTTTAAAAGTTACAATATGTGTGAATAAGCAAAAAAAAAAAAAATGTGAAATGAAATCAGGAGAAAAAGCTAGAGACCACACAGATATTGGAATTAGTGAGCAAGGGTTATAAATAGCTGTTACAAATATATATATATATACATATATATATATGTACGTATATAAAGAAAAAATGAACACAGTGTTAGAACATGTGGGAAATCTTAGCAGAAAAAGATCAAACTATAAGAAAGAACTAAATAGAAATTCTAGAATTAAAATGTACGACATCTTAAATGAAAAATCTAATGGATGGGTTTAACAGCAGATTGGATACTGCAGGAAAAAAAATCATGCACTTTAAAACAGGTTAATAGAAACTATACAAGTCATGAGAAAAACAAGACCCCAAAATAAAATACTTGTTGCACCTGTGCAAAAATACCAAGAAGTATAACAATATGTATTTTTAATTAAAAAGAATAGAGTGTAATTGGAGCAGAACAAATATTTGAAGAAATAATTGCCCCTGAATTTTTATAACATTGGAAAAATATTAACTCACAGATCCAAGGAATGCAAGAAACCTCAAGCAAGATAAACAAAAAGAAAACCACATCCAGGCAAATTGTTGATTTTCTGAGAACCAGAGATAAAGAACAAACTTAAAAATCAGCCAGAGAAAAAAGACCCATTACACACATGGGAACAGTAATAAAAGTAATGACTGGTATGACAAACAATGCAAGGCAGAGACAGTGGAATTACATTATGAATAGTCAAGAAGCAAAACTTCCAACAATTCAATATCCAGAGGAACTTTCCTTCAGAAAAGAAAAAAAAAAAAAAAAAAAAAAAAAAAGTAAGGACATTTTCAGATAAACAAAAGCTAAGAGAATTCATCATAGCAGACCTGTAGTATAAAAATTCTTAAAGCTGAAGGGATCTAACTACAGATGAAAATTCAAATCAAATAGTAAATATGTTAGTAAATGTGAAAGACTTAAAAATAATTTAATTTATTTAAGAGATAATTGATTACTTAAGGCAATAATAATAATAATATATACTGCATGGATTGGAAGACTCAATATTGCTAAGATTTTAATTCTCCCTAAATCTATCTATATATTCAATGCAATTCCAATCAAAATTCTAGCAAATTTTTATGTAAAAAATGCCAAGCTGATTTCTAAAATATGTACACAAATGCAAAAGACCTAGATTAGCCAAATAATACTTAAAAAGAACAAATTTGGAACATTCACACCCCTCAACTTTAAGAATTGCTTAAGCTACAGTAATCAAGAGAGCATGATATTAGCATAAAAATATACAAATAAGTGGATCAGAATAAGGAGAGTTCACAAACAGACCAACACATTGTGGTCAATTGACTTTTGACAGAGGTGCTAGGTATTTCAAAGGGGGAAAGGATAATCTTTTCAATAAGTGCTGATGAACAACTGGTTATTCATATGAAAAGAAATGAAATTTGACCACTACATCTTATCACACACACAAGGTAAATTCAAGATAGATCACAGACCCAAATATAAAAATTAAAGCCGTACAGCTTCTACAAGAAACCAACAGAAGAACATCTTGGTGATACTGGGATAGGCAAAGATTCCTCAGAAAGGACACAGAAAGCACTAACCATAAAAGAAAGAAAATTAATAAATTGGTTTTCATTAAAGTAAAAAACATCTGCTTACCAAAAGACAATGTTAAGAAAATGAATGGGCAAGCCACAGACTGGAAGAACATATTTACAAAACATGTAACTGATAAAGGACTAACATCCAGGATCTATAAGGGACTCAACTAAAAAAATAAAAAAACAGAAGGCTTCTGGTCAAGATGGCAAAGTAGATGCTTCCTAGTGTTGCTTGCTTTCACAAAGTGACCAACTTGCAACTATTAAAAAGCAACAACAGGAGATGTGAGATCTGAACCAGAACAGGCAAGAACTGCATGCCATGGGATGCCAGTCCAGGCCAGTGTCTGCCACCCAGAGACGCCTGAGAGCCTCAGGGCCCACATACCCCCAAACAGCCATGCCAGAAAAGGTGGGCACTGTGGGAACTTCAGCCCAGGTCTGTTGCCACCACTTACAGAGACTTAAGAATTGTGGGGCCCCAAAACACTGAGACAGCTGTGCTGGAAAAGGCAGGCACTGTGGGAACTTCAGCCTAGCTTGGTCCCCACCACTTACAGAGACTTAAGAGCCCTGGGGCCCATATGCTGTGAGACAGCCATGCCAGAAAAGGCAGGCACTGCGGGACCTTTGGCAGTCCCCACCACTGTGGGGCCTTCAGCCCATGTCTGTCCCTGCTGCTTACAGACACTTAAGAGCCTCGGGGCCCATGTGCCCTGAGACAGCCATGCTGGAAAGACAGGCATTGTGGAACCCCCAGACCAGGCTACTTCCTGTTGCCCAGAAGTGGCAGTCTCTTCAGGATCCAAGCCAGACATCAGGGTGAAATGAGTGGACTGTGATACCCCCTGCCATAATGAAAAAATACCAAAGGAAAGATACCAGAAATATGAAAAATCAAGAAAGTACATCACCACCAAAGGAAAACAACTCTCAGGCTCTAGATCCTATAGAACAGGAAGTCTTTGAAATGACTGACAAGGAATTTAGAGCAACAATTCTAAGGAAACTAAATGACATACAAGGAAACTCAGACAACAGAATGAAATGAGAAAAAATATAAAGGATCTGAAAGAAGAAATGTACAAAGAAATCAATGCCTTGAAAAAGAATATAGCAGAGCCTGTGGAGCTGAAGGATTCATTCAATGAAGTAAAAAACACAGCAGAGAGTCTAACCAGCAGGCAAGAACAAGCAGAAGGAGAATTTCTGACATTGAACACAGGCTATTTGAATTAATGCAGGAAGACCAGAAAAAAGAAAAAAAGAATTAAAAAACTGAAGAAAATCTGAGAGATAACAGATAACTTTAAGTGCTCGAATATCCAAATCATGGGTATTCCAGAAAGGGAGGAAAAAGGAAGTGGCATTGAAAACATATTCAATGAAATAATAGCAAAACCTTTCCAGGTATAGGGAAAGTCACAGATCTCCAGATTCAGGAGGCCCAAAGATCCCCCTAACATATTCAACCCAAAATGTTCCTTGCCAAGACATGTGATAGTCAAACTGGCAAAACTCAAAGACAAAGAGAGAATCTTAAAAGCTGCAAGAGAGAAGTGGCAAGTCACCTATGAGGGAGCCCCAATTAGAATAACATCAGACTTTTCATCAGAAACCCTAAAAGCCAGAAAAGAATGGGATGATATATTGAGAACACTAAAGGACAAAAATTGCCAGCCAAGAATACTTTACCCAGCAAGACTATCCTTCCAAAATGAAGGACAAATAGTATATTTTTCAGATAAATGTAAACTGCGGGAGTTCACTACAACACGACCAGCTTTACAAGAAATTCAAAAACAGCAATCACTGCCATGAATACTCAAGAAAGAACAAAACCTACCAGCAAAACAAAAATGCTAACAAAAAAGTAAAAACAGTTTATCTACCACACCAAGAAACCAACAAATACAGAAGATAAACAGAAAATTAAGGAAGAAAGGAGCAAAAAGATACTTAAGACATCTAAACAAAAATAAATAAAATGCTAGGAGTAAATCAACACCTTTCAATAACAACTCTAAATGTAAAGGGATTAAATTCCCCACTCAAAAGACACAGACTGACTGACTGGATTGAAAAGATGGACCCAACAATATGCTGCCTTCAGGAGACTCACCTCACCTGTAAAGACACATATAGACTAAGAGTGAAAGGATGGAAAAAGATATATCATGCAAAAAGAAATGAAAAACTAGCTAGAGTAGCTATTCTCATATTAGATAAAATAAACTTTAAAGCAAAAGCCAGAAAAAGAGATAAAGAAGGCCACTATATAATAATAAAAGGATCTATCCATCAAGAAGGCATAACAATCATAAATATATACGCAGATAATGTTGGAGCAGCCAGATTTAGAAAGCAAACGCTATTAGATCTAAAGAAGGAGATAGACAGTAACAACATAACAGCAGGGGACCTGAACACCCAACTCTCAACATTGGACAGATCATGTAGGCAAAAAATCAATAGAGAAACACAAGATCTAAACAACACTTTAGATCACTTGGACTTGACAGATAGCTACAGAACATTCCACCCAACAACCTCAGAATATTCATTCTTCTCATCAGCACATGGAACATTCTCCAGGATAGAACACATGTTAGGTCACAAAGCAAGTCTCAGCAAATTCAAAATAATTGTAATTATTCCATGTATTTTTCCCAAACACAATGGATTAAAACTAGAAATTGAGAACAAACAAAACTCTGGAAACTATACAAACACATGGAAATGTAAGAACAGTCTACTTAATGACATAGGGGTCCAAGAAGAAATTAAACAGGAAATCAAAAAATCTCCTGAAATTAGCAAAAATAATGACACATCATACCAAAACCTGTGGGATACTGCAAAAGCAGGTATAAGGAGGTAATTTATCACATTAAATGCTTACTTCAAAAGAATGGAAAGATGGCAAATAAACAACCTAACACTTCACCTTAAAGATCTAGAAGAACAAGAACAATCCAAACCCAAAGCTAATAGAAGGAAAGAAATAATTAAGATCAGAGCAGAACTTAATGAAATAGAAACCTGAAAAACAATACAAAAGATCAATGAAACAAAAAGTTGGGTTTTTGAAAAGATAAATAAAATCGACAAATCTTTAGCAAGGCTAACTAAGAAAAAAAGAGAGAAGACCTAAATAACAAAAATTAGAAATAAAAAAGGTGATATTACAACTGACAGCTCAGAAATACAAGGAATCATTAGAGACTACTATAAGCAATTATATGCCAACAAATTTGAAAATCTGGAGGAAATGGATAAATTTCTGGACACACACAAACTACTGAAACTGAGACAAGAAGATGTAGAAAATCTGAACAGACCAATAGCAATAAAAGAGATTGAAGCTATTATGTCAAGGCTCCCAACAAAGAAAAGCCCAGGACCGGATGGGTTCACTGCAGAGTTCTATCAAACCTTCAAAGAGGAACTGATACCAATTCTCTACAAAC
>NW_007729306.1:57247-72125 GCF_000696425.1 Galeopterus variegatus
AAAAGCACTTTCTAAAATTCAACATTCATTCATAACAAAGACTGTCTACAAGTTAGGTATAGAAGGAAAGTATCTCAACACAATAGAAGCCATTTCTGACAAGCCCACTGTCAGTATCATCCTGAATGGGCCCAAACTGAGGGCCTTTCACTTAAGAACAGGAACTAGACAAGGATGCCCACTCTCACCACTCCTATTCAACATAGTGTTGGAAGTACTAGCCAGAGCAATCAGAGAAGAGAAGGAAATAAAGTGCATCCAGGTTGGAAAAGAAGAAGTCAAACTGTTCCTGTTTGCAGATGATATTATCCTATACATTGAACAGCCTAAAGCCTCTACAAAAAAACTCCTAGAGTTTATAAACGATTTCAGTAAAGTTGCAGGATACAAAATTAATACACAAAAATCAGCAGCATTTCCATATTCCAACAGTGAGCATGCAGAAAAAGAAATGAGGAAAGCTAGCCCATTTACAATAGCAACTAAAAAAATAAAGTACTTCAGAATAAAGTTAACTAAGGATGTGAAAAATCTCTACAAAGAGAACTACAAACCACTGTTGAGAGAAATTAAAGAGAACACAAGAAGATGGAAAGATATCCCATGCTCTTGGATTGGAAGAATTATCATAGTGAAAATGTTTGGGTTACATAGTTGTATGCATTTCTTAAAACTCATCAAACTATAGTCCTAAAATCTATGCATTTCACTGTATGTAAATTGTATTTCAATTGAAAAAAGAAAAAAATTAAAGCTAAGCAGATTTCTTGTTTCATTGTATATTTCCCCTGCAGATATTTTTTCCTGTAACAAAGGAAATGCATGGGTAACACCTTGTCTCTGCTTTGTGCTTTTCTGTGTGCTAAGTGTAGATAGACTTCGAAGGTGAACAAGAAGCACTCTTTGTCCTCAAGTTGCTTATATGCTTGTCACTTGGGAAGGGGAGAGTTGAGAAGAGATTATGGAAGGAAAGGGAAAATAATGCAGTAATATTTCCCTGACAGCTGTGAGCCCAGGCACTGCTACAGCCGGAACTCTGCTTGGCCATGGAGAGTATTAATTAGGTTTAGCTTTTCACCAGTTCAGCGCTGAAAGAGCCATGGTGATTAACGGGACTAATTAGGCCAGCCCCAAGGGCAATATCCACATGTAAATATAATAGGATTATTCTTTATGCCTCTCTAGCATGTCACCTTATATTACTATGGTGAAATGTTTGGGGCATTTAACTTAATCACTTGTCTAGACTTGTCTTCAAGATAGACAGGCTTTTCAGATTTTATTGTCGTTTTCACCAAAAGCAGAAAAATCAGATTCAGTTCAGGGAGAGGCAAAAGCAAAACGGAAAATGTTCTCACAATCTGGCCTCAATACAACCCAAGGAAAATGTCACATGTAGCAATGCTATGAATCCAAAATCTGTCAGGAAAGTTCACAAAATATTGCCTTTCAGTTCCCACTATTCTGAAACCTTCTCTCATTGTTTTCAAAATCTCTATTAAATAAACAAATCCCCTATCTTTTCACAACGGAATGGTTTAGAACAAACTTTTATGTCCCATATGTAAAAATCATCAAAATTCCAGGTATAATAACCTATAATCCTACCCTGAGGTTTTGATTGCTCTACTATACAGAAGTTGAGAAAGACTTTCTGTTGCTGGTGTATGTACTGAATGTGGTAGATGTAAGTACAAGGGTGAGTAGAGGTAAGTGAGAAGAAATAAATATATGCTAAAATTGATGGTAATATGAATATAAACATTGCTTTTTAAATTTTTTTTATTGTGAAATAAAGCACATATACAGAAAACCACACAAAACAAGTGTGTATCTTAACACACTGTCATAAGATAAACACCATTCTAGCTACTAACCAGGTCAAGAAATAGAACTTTGTGAGTCACCCCATGAAATTCCCCCTCAACCCTCTACTCGTTTTGAAAGTAACCACTCCTTAGTTTTTATAATAATCACTTCCTTACACTTACTTGTAGTTTTATTATCCAAGTTGGCGTGCCTAGAAACTACAGCTTAATGTTGCCCATTAAAACATACTGATCTCTTTTAAGTGTTTTTATTATATAGATTCTTCCTCAATCTCCTTCTTTTCCTACAATTTACCTCTTTCTACCTATAGAATTTCACATATTCTGGGTTTTGCTGATGGCATACTTGTGGTACAAGTCAATATGTTTCTCTGTCTGCTATATTTCCTGCAAATTGGCAGTTGAATTCAGAGGTTTGAGCAGACTCAGATTGCATCTCTTTGACAAAACCAGAGGGGATGGTGTGTTCTTTCTTCAGGAAGCAAATGGTTTTCTGTGTTTTGTGATATTAATAGCTGTGTTTCTCAATGGCTAGATCCATTAATCCAATGGAGTTGCAAAATGGTGCAATTCTAATTTATTTTTCATTTATTTAATAATTTTACAAAGAGATACTTATCATCTACTCTTGGTTACTTAGTGGTACAGTTCATGTAGGAAAGGTAGGATACATGCTTGATTCTTTTTCTTCATTTACATGATTTCAAGGCAATGAATTAACTCACTCATCCTCATCATTCAAAGGGGACAGATTAGATTTTTAAAAATATCATTATATGGTCATAGATTTCAAGATATTTGAACTCAATCAATTGGCTTTTAATCAATTACTATTATCGTTCTCTTGAAACTCAAATCATCTTGTCTTTGGCCGGTGGGAGCCTTCTCAAGGTAGCTCCTGAATCCTTTTGACTTGACCCTTGTAATCTTTGATAGCTGCCTCAGTATCTAGTATAATAAAATATTCTCAGGTCATCCTGTACATTTCTAATCTCAGATTTGTATTCATCCACTTCTCCAAGTGACCTTGGTTTCTATTAATGGGAATGGTATTTCAGGGCCACAATTGGGTACCAATGCTACTGTGTTGGCTATTGTTTCTAAGCCTCTTCAGTGGGCAGAGCTTGTATGTATGAGGGCACTTCAAAAAGTTCACGGAAAGATTTGTATGTTTACCTAAAAGGAAACTGAGGCCAAATACGTATAGCAAGGATTTATTGAGCTAATATGAAGATTGCAACTGGGGAGACACATAGTCTGGTCACCCTGAGAAATGTGATTCAAAGAGGGCTAGCAGAGTTTAGCATTTCATAATCACAAGAAGGGGGAAGGGTCAAAGGAGAGACAGAGAGAGAGAGAGAGAGAGAGAGAGAGAGAGAGAGAGAGAGAGAGAGAGCACCCCATCTAATTACTTCTTCACGTTTTCTACTGGTTGTAAATGATGTATAGTTTTGGGATAATTACTAGGTTACATCCTAATCCTACATGCAAAGATCTAGTGTAAGGGTAACAAGAAGCATTCTAAATTATTTTATGCCTTTTTGGTGCTATTACATCTGCTTCTAAGTGAAAATGGTCTTATGGTAATGATTTCCTGGACAGGTGGATATGATTACTGACCTATCCCAGATCTCCCAAGGTACTATAATTTAGCTGATCTGGTAAGTTTTTTTTGTTGTTGTTATCACGTATTATTCTTTAATTTTATTTTTCTATGAACTTTAAAAAGTACCCTCATATCTCTACAGTTTTTTTTAAAACAGGTTTTTTTTTTTTTTTTTTTTAAAACAGGTTTTACTGATATAATTCCATTTCAAATTTAGGAATACACTGTTGATTTTTTTCTTAACCTGTCCCATATTACATCTTGTCTCCTTTCTTCTATGCAGAGAAACCTGGTCCTCAAGGACATGGAAAATTATAGAATAGGATGTTCCATAATTATTTTTTTTTCTGTACACCACATTTCACACGCACAAAAGTCTCAATAACAATACTGACATTCAACCACCAGTATAATTGCTGAAAACAGTTAAACAGCTTTTAACCTATGTTTTTCCCTTTGTTCCTTCCCCCATTCCCATTTTTTTTTTTTGGGGTTTACTGCAGTACTTTATTTTTCCTTACACAATGATGTGTTGCTGGGGCCTAATGTTCTCACATAACAGCAGAAAACCAAAATTTGTTGTCATCTCATAAAGAATTAAGAATTGCACACAAAGACTTAACATAAATTAAAAGGATGAATATATTTACAGGTGTAAATGCAAACCATTTCCAACTCAAGGCAAGTAACAACCTGATGGATTTTGGATGTGACCAGCCATTGTGCACATGATGATCACAATATAGCCTCTGGCCTCGTCTTCCATTCCAGCACCAAGCCCCTCCCTGCTTCCTTTTGTGAGAAGCCTCCGGACTTAAACAGAAATTCCATTTGCTTCTGCAAGGACGCAGTTCTCCACCCCAATCCACATTAGCATAATGACCCTCCTTGATGGTATCAGCCAGCCTTTGGCACACTATGTAAGCTCTACCACCCCCACACCTGGTGCTGTCCCCCATTTTCAGGGCAGCTCCGGGCTGCCTGCCACTTTGAGCACAACCCAGAAGATTTTCTTCCTTTAATAAAGCTTGAATGGTACCTGGCATCTTGGCTCACTTTCTTTCACAACCCACAGTGTCTGATGGGAAAACATCAGGTAAGAAAGGAACTGGGTCCCAAGGCTTGGGCTTGCCTAACCCTGTTAGACTGGCAAGGCAGAAATGGAAACTGGTTTGAGAACTCTTGCCTGCCTCTAGAGAAATGCTGTAATAGTTGGCTTTGACATTTTGATACATTGCATGGATCAATTGACTGATGGTCATGCAGGTTCACCAAGCCATGGACTTCTTGATAAGGCATGTTCTCACTCAGCCACCAAGTGACTGAGGTACATGTACTAAGTAAGGGTTTAGATCAAAGATATGTACAGGGAATTAAACATATACCAAGGGAACAGTTAACTTGAATACAAGGTCAAAATCAGCAACAAGTTCTAAAATCCAGTGCTGATATCAGATACAAACTTCAAGGACAAATTGCTTTTCAAAGGCTTATTCTAGTTATGTGAAGCTAGCATGAAGTATATACATTTTCCAGAGCAAATTTATACTTCTGAATTAACTCATATAGCAAATGCTAGGCATTGGCTTGCAGTCTATTTAGAAATATTTGTGGTGGGCAACAGAGGGGCCTGAGTTGTGGTATTCCTGCTCGCTGATCCACATCTGCTGGAAGGTGTATAGCCAGGCCAGGATGGAGCCTCCAATGCACATGGGGAGTAATGATCTTGATCTTCATGGTGCTGGTTGCCAGGGCAGTGACTTTCTGCATCCTGTGTGGATGCCTGGGTACATGGTGGCGCCACCAGACAGTACCATGTTGGCATACAGGTCCTTGTGGATATCCACATCACATTTCATGATGGAGTTGAAGGTGGTCTTGTGGATGCTGCAGGATTCCATACCCAGGAAGGAGGGCTGGAAGAGCACCTCTGGACACTGGAGCCACTCATTGCTGATGGTGATCACCCAGCCATTGGGCAACTTGTAGCTCTTCTCCAAGGAGGAGGAGGATGCAGTGGTGGCCATCTCCTGCTTGAAGTCCAGGTGATGTAGCACAGCTTCTCCTTGATGTCACGCAGGATCTCCCACTTAGCAGTGGTGGTGAAGCTGTAGCCATGCATGGTGAGGATCTTCATGAGGTAGTCATTCAGGCCCCTGCCAGCCAAGTCCAGAAGCAGGATAGCATGGGGGAGAATAGCCTTGTAGATAGGCACCATGTGGATGACACCATCTCCAGACTCCATGATAATACCAGTGGTGTGACCAGAGGTGTACAGGGACAGCACAATGGCCATGTACATGGGGGGTGGGGGATGTTGAAGGTCTGGAACATGATCTGAATCATCTTCTCTCTGTTGGCCTTGGGGTTCAGGGAGGCCTCCGTCAGCAGCAGTGGTGCTCCTCAGGGGCCATGAGCAGCTCGTTGTAGAAGGTATGGTGCCAGATTTTCTGTATGTTGTTCCAGTTGGTGATGATGCCGTGCTCGATGAGGTACTTCAGGGTAAGGATGGTGTGCTTGCTTTGGGCCTCTTTGCCAGTGGATGAGTCCTTCTGGCCCACACCCACCGTCATGTCCTGGTGCCAGAGGTGCCTGACAATGGAGGGGAATGCAGCTTGGGAGGTATTGTCCCCAGCAAAGCCAGCTTTGTACATGCTGGAGCCCTTGCCAATGATGAGTGCAGTGATTTCTTCTTCCATTGCAATTAGCCGTGGGGCAGGGAGGAGCAGGGCAACCAAGAGGTGGGAGGATGCACAGCGCTGGCCAGCAGTAGCAAGTGATACTGCCCCCACACCACCATTTTTAATAGCTGAACTATATGCACATTATCTGAGCATACAGGTGTTACACACAATACTCTCTCCTTTCTAACCCTCATTGAGTCTTTATTCTAAAAGTAACTATATATTTAAGGCTCACCAGCAGTCCTTATGTCAATGTCTTTCTAATTATTTTGGTTGTCTGAAGTTTATTATCTAGTGGGCTTCTCAGGCAAACTCATGTAAACAATATTACTTGTTCTTGCATTTTGATAACAGTTTTTGTCCTTTATACCAGAAAACCAATTTTGCTGGATATACATCTTTTTTCTTTGAGAATCTTAAATATGTTGTGCTATTTTATTCTGGCTTAAAGTATTCATGTTGAAAATATGATAGTAAGCTAATCTGTTCATTATCATTTCGCAGGCTCTTTTTGCCTACATGACCAAAAAATTGTATTTTTCTGTGTGTTTGAAGTCTAGCAATATCATTAAAATATGTCTTGGGACAGCCCAGCAGCAGCCAAGGTGAGCAGAGACCAGACCCTTGTGGCACTGGAGCTCAGTCGAAGGCCCAGAGGGAAGTACACACACCCCAGAAGCCACAGAGGTGAGCCAAGACCCTTGTGGCACCAGGGTTCAGTCTAAGGCCCCAGAGGGGAGAGAAGCACACACAGCCTAGCAGGTGCTGAGGTGAGCTGAGACCTACACAGCACCAGGGGCTCAGTCTACAGACACAGAAAGCTAGTACAGAAGCCAAGGTGATGTAATATAGGTACCACCACACCTTCTGTCACCACAAGGACAGTTCACCACCACAGTATCAGTCAGGGCCACTTTACAGGCAACCCACCACTCACTTGACTACACTGTTATAAGAAGAGTCACCAGTAGAGCCTGCAAATACAGGAGGAAGTCTTTATCCTCATAGCCAACACCAGAGTAACAGAAGAAGCAAGTCCTCTACCAGATGACCAAACATCAACAAAAAAATACTAGAACTACAAACAAACAAGAAGATATGACACCACCAAAGGAATACAGTAATGCAAATTCCAGACCCATAGAACAGGGAATCCTTGAAATGTCTAAAAAAGAATTAAGGGCAATGACCTTAAGAAAGCTAGAAGAAATAAAAGAAGACTCAATTAGAGTACACAAGGAAACAAGAAAAAATATCCAGAATATGAAAAAAGAAAAAGAGAATGAAAAATAAAGAGGAAAAATCTAAGAGAGATAGAAGAAAACCTCAAGTGCTCTGATATCCAAATTGTGGGTATTCCAGAAGGGGAGGAGAAAGGAAAAGGTATTGAAAACCTATTCAAGGAAATAATAACAGAAAACTTCCCAGGGGTAGGGAGAGATGTAGACCTTCATATCCAGGAAGCTCAAAGGTCCCCCAAAAAGATTCAATCCAAAGAGATGCTCCACAAGACATATTATTTGCAAAGCTCAAAGACAAAGAGAGAATTCCCCAAGCAGCAAGAGAAAAGCATCAAGTCACCTATAAGAGAACCCCTATCAGACTAACAGCAGACTTCTCAATTGAAACCCTACAGGCCACAAGAAAGTGGAATGATGTATTCAAAACACTAAAAGAGAAAAATTGCCAGCCAAGAATTCTTTACCCAGCAAGGCACTCCTTCAGAAATGAGGGAGAAATAGTGTATTTCCAAGACAAACAAAACTTGTGGGAGTTCACCACCACACAACCAGCCCTGCAAGAAATTCTCAAGGGAGTCCTTCATCTAGAATCTGAATAATGAATGTCACTACCATGGAAACACAAGAAAGAGCAAAACCTGATGTTAGAACAAAAATGCCAGTGAGAAAGAGTGAGAAGCTAAATATGCCACCTCAAATATCCAACTAACATTGAAGAAGAGAAATAAAAGGGGAAGTAAGGATCAAAAGATATTTAAAACATTTAAACAGAAAGCAATGAAATGACAGGAATATCTGTCAATAACCACCCTAAATGTGAATGGATTAAACTCCCCATTCAAAAGGCACAGACTGACTGATTGGATTATAAAGCTAGACCCAAGTATATGCTGTCTTCAAGAGACCCATCTCACATATAGAGACACAAACAGACTAAAAGTGAGGGGATGGAAAAAGATATACCATCCAAATGGAAACCAAAACCGAGCAGGAATAGCTATTCTTATATCAGATAAAATAGACTTTAAATGAAAAAACATAAAAAGAGACAAATAAGGCCACTATATAATGATAAAAGGATCTATCCAGCTAGAAGACATAGCAATCATAAATATATATGCACCCAATACTGGAGCACCCAATATATAAAGCAAACACTCTTAAACCTAAAGAAAGAAATAGGCCCTAATACATTAATGGTGGGTGACCTGTACACCCCTCTCTCAGTATGGGACAGATCTTTCAAGCAACAAATCAACAAAGAGACACAGGATTTAAACTACATGTTAGACCAACCAGACCTTGCAGATATATACAGAACATTCCACCCAACAACTGAAGAATATACTTTCTTCTCATCAGCTCATAGAACATTCTTCAGGATAGACCACATATTAGGTCACAAATCTAGCCTCAGCAAATTTTAAAAAATTGAAATCATTCAAGTATCTTTTCAGACCACAATGGACTAAAATTGGAAATTAATAATAAGCAAAATTCTGGAAACTATACAAATACATGGAAACTAAATAATAGGCTTCTGAACAACCTGTGGGCCCCAGAAGAAATTAAACAGGAAATCAGAAAATTTCTAGAAACTAATGAAAATAAAGATACATCATACCAAAACAAGTGGGATACTGCAAAAGCAGTATTAAGAGGCAAATTTATTGCAATAAATGCTTACATTAAAAGAATGGAAAGACTTCAAATTAATGAACTAACATTATGCCTCAAAGAACTTGAAAAACAACAATAATCCAAACCTAAAGGTAGTAGACAGAAAGAAATAATTAAGATCAGAGCAGAACTAAATGAAATAGAGACCCAAATATACAATAGAAAGATTAACAAAACAAAAGATTGGTTTTTGAGAAGATAAATAAAATAGACAGACCATTAGCTAGGCTAATAAAAAAGAACAGAGAAGATCCAAATAACAAAAATCAGAAATGAAAAGAAAGACATTACAACCAATACCACAGAAATATAAAGAATTGTTAGAGACTATTATAAACAACTTTATCACAACAAATATGTAAATCTGGAAGATATGAATTAGTTTCTAGACACATACAAACTACCAAGACTGAACCAAGAAGATATAGAAAACCTGAACAGACCAATATCAAGCAAGGAGATTGAAGCACTAATAAGCAATCTTCTAACAAAGAAAGGTTCAGGTCTGGATGGCTTTATGGGTGAATTCTAAAAAACTTTTCCAGAGGAGTTAATAACAATTCTCAACAATCAATACCAAACAATTGAAACAGTTGCTACTCTCCCAAACCCATTCTATGAGGCCAACATAACTCTGATACCAAAACCAAATAAAGATACAACAAAAAAAGAAAATTACAGGCTAACGTCCTTGATGAACCTAGATGCAAAAATCCTCAACAAAATGTTAGCAATCAGAATACAGCAACATATTTTTAAAAAGTTATACACTATGACCAAGTGGGATTCATCCCAGGGATGTAAGGATGGTTCAGTATATGAACGTCAATAAATGTAATACATCACATCAACAAACTCAAGGACAAAGACCATATGATTATCTCAATAGATGCTGAAAAAGCATTTGACAAAGTTCAACATCTCTTCATGATAAAGACTCTCAGAAAATTATGTATAGAATGAAAATATCTCAACAAAATAAAAGCCATTTATGATAAGCCCACCACCAGTATCATTGTGAATGGGGAAAAACCGAGGGCCTTCTTCTTAAGAACAGGAACAAGACAAGGATGTCCACTCTCACCACTTCTAATTAACATAGTACTGGAGGTACTAGCCAGAGCAATCAAGCAAGAGAAAGAAAGAAAGGGAATCCAGATAGGAAAAGATGAAGTCAAACTTTCTCTATTTGCACATGACATGATACTATACATAGAAAAATGTAAAGACTCTCTCAAAAAAACTCCTAGAGCTGGTTAATAAGTTCAGTAATGTTGCAGGACACAAAATAAATGCCAAAAAATCAGTTGAATTTATATACTCAAATAATGAACTAACAGAAAGAGAAATAAAGAAAGTAAGCCTATTTACAATTGTCACACACAAAAATAAGATACCTGGGGATCAGTTTAACCAAGGAGGTGAAAGACCTCTACAATGAGAACTACAGGCCACTTCTGAAAGAAATTGAAGAAGGAACAAAAGATGGAAAGATATTCAAAGCTCTTAGATTGGAGGAATTTTGTGAAAATGTCTATACTACCCAAAGTGACCTACAGATTCAAGGCAATCCCCATTAAAATACCAATGACGTTCTTCACAGAAATGGAAAAAACAATCTTACCCTTCATATGGATCAACAAAAGACCCTGAATAGCCAAAGCAATCTTGAGAAAAAAAAAAATGCTGGAGGCATAACACTGCCTGACTTCAAATTATACTACAAAACTATAGTGACCAAAAGAGCATGGTACTGGCATAAAAATAGACATTCAGACCAGTGGAGTAGTATCGAGAGCCCAAAAATCACCCCTCAGGCTTGCAGCCATCTGATATTGGACAAAGGCAACAAAAATCTACATTGGTGAAAAGACTGGCTCTGCAACAAATGGTGCTGGGAAAATTGGATATCTATATGCAGAAGAATGAAACTAGATATGCATCTTTCACCATACACTAAAATCAACTCAAAATAGATTAAAGACTTAAGTATAAGACCTGAAAGTGTAAAATTACTAAGGGAAAATATAGGTTGAAACACTTCAGCAAGTAGGTCTGGGCACAGACTTTATGAACATAAGCCTGAAAGCACAAGCAGTAAAAGAAAAAATAAACAAATGGGACTATATCAAACCAAAAAGCTTCTGCACAGCAAAGGAAACAATCAAGAGAGTGAAACAACGACATACAGAATGGGAGGAAATTTTTGCTAACTATGCATCTGAGAAGGGATTAATATCCAGAATATACAAGGAAGTCAAGCAATTTTATGGTAAAAAACCAAATAACCCAATTAAAAATGGGCAAAGGAACTGAATAGACATTTTTCAAAGGAAGGCATACAAATGGCCAACAGATGAAAAAATGCTCAACATCACTAGTCATCAGGGAAATAAATTAAAAATACGTTGAGATACCACCTCACCTGGTTAAACTGGCTGAAATAAAAAAGATGGTGAATAACGAATGCTGATGAGGGTGTGGAGAGAAGGGAACACTACTGCACTGTTGGTGGGACTATAAATTAGTACAACTACTATGGAAAACAGTATAGAGGTTTCTCAAACAACTACAGACAGATCTTCCATACAATCCAGCAATGCTACTTCTGGGTATATACCCAGAGGAATGGAAATCATCATGTTGAAGGGATACCTGCACTCCCCTGTTCATTGCAGCTCTGTTTACAATAGCCAAGACATGGAACTAATCTAAATGTCCATCGATGGATGATTGGATAAGGAAATTGTGGTGTATATTTACCATGGAGTTCTAGTCTGCCATAAAAAAGAATGAAATTCTTCCTTTTGCAACAACATGGATGAGCTTGGAGAAACTTATGTTGAGTGAAATAAGCAAAGCATGGAGGGACAAATAGCACATGTACTCACTCATATGTGAGAGCTAAGAGAGAAAGAAGGAAGGAAAGAAAGACGACAGTGTTGCATTGGACTTGCAGAGGGAGAGAACATTCATTGGGCTACAAACTGTTGTAGGGGGGGAAAGGAAGAGGGAGAGAGAGGCTGGGGAAAATTGGGTAGGGGAAACGGGGTATAAATCCAACTTTTGGTAATCGGTATGCTACCAGTATGAATCTGGCCCTCATATCATGGGCATGAGGGGTGACAATCAGCTTTGTATCTCATGAACATTCATAACCAATAAAACATATGTCTTGGTGTTGGTCATCCTAGGTCAGTATTCTCAGGTAGGTGTTGTGCTCTTTCAGTATGTAGATTCAAATCTCTAAAAATAATTATCATTTTAGTAATTTATAGTCCCACCAGCAGTGTAGGAGTGTTCCCCTATATTTGCATCCTTGCCAGCATTTGTTATTCTCTGTCTTTTTGATAATGGACAGTCTAAATAGAATGAGATAGTATTTTAATGTGGTTTTGATTTATATTTCCCTGATGCTTAGTGATGTTGAGCATTTTTTCATGTGTCTGTTGGCCATCTGTATACATTCCTTTGGGAAATGCCTATTCAGTTCCCTTTTTCATGTTTTAATTGGTTTATTTGCTTGTATTTATTTATTTATTTTTTACTGTTAAGTTGTTCAAGTTCCTTGTGTATTCTGGATATTAATCCCTTGTTGGATGCATAGTTTGTGAATATTTTCTCCCATTCTATAGGTTGTCTTTTCGCTCTGTTAACTGTTTCTTTTCCTGTGCAGAAGATATTTAGTTTGATATAATCCCATTTGTTTACTTTTTCTTTTGTTGCCTGTGCTTTTCGGGTTGTATTCATAAAGTAATCCCCATTCCTACTTCCTGAAGTGCTTCCCCTGTATTTTCTTTTAGGAGTTTTATAGTATCTGGTCTTATATATTAGTCTTTTTGAGTTTGATTTTGATATACGGCGAGAGGTATAGATCAAGTTTCATTCATCTACATACAGGAAATCAAAAAATATCTTCCCAGAACCACTTATTGAAGAGGCAGTCCTTCCCCCAATTTATTATCCTGTCTTCATTGACAAATATCAGTTGGCTGTAAGTATTTGGGTTGATTTCTGGATTCTCTGTTCTTTTCTATTGGTCCATGTGTCTGTTTTTATGCCAGTACCATGCTGTTTTGGTTACTATAGCTTTGTAGTATAATTTGAAGTCAGGTAGTGTAATGCCTCTGGCTTTATTTATTTATTTTTGCTCAGGATTGCTTTGGCTCTTCAGAGACTTTTGTTTTACCATATGAATGCTAGGATTGTTTTTTCTATTTCTGTGAAGAATGTCATTGGTATTTTGATGGGTATTGCATTGAACCTGTAGACTGCTTTAGGTACTATGGACATTTTTGCAATGTTAATTATTCCAATCCAACAGCATGGGATGTCTTTCCATATTTTGGTGTCCTCTTTAATTTTTCAATAGTGATTTGTAGTTCTCATTGTAGAAATCTTTTACCTCCTTGGTTAAATTGATTCCAAGGTATTGTTTTCTTGGTGACTATTGTAAATGGGTTAGCTTTCTTGATTTCTTTTGCTGTTAGTTTGTTATTGGAGTAGTAAAATGCTACTTATTTTTGCATGGTGATTTTGTATCCTGCTACATTACTGAAATTGTTTATCAGTTCTAAGAGTTTTTGGTGGAGTCTTTAGGTTTTTCTCTATATAGGGTCATGCCATCTGCAGACCGGTACAATTTAACTTCACCTTTTCCAATCTGGATTCTCTTTATTTCTTTGTCTTGCCTGATTGATCTGCATAGAACTTCCAATACTATGTTAAATAGGAGTGATGAGAATGGGCATCCTTGTCTTGTTCCTGTTCTTAAGGGAAAAGCTTTTAATTTTTATCCATTTGGGATACCTAATTTGCTGAGTTTTTATCTGAAGTGATGTTGAATTTTGTCAATTGCTTTTTCTGCATCTATTGAGATATTCATATGGTTCATGTCATCGATTTTGTTGATGTGGTGTATCACACTTATTGACTTGCATATGTTGAACCATCCTTACACCTCTGGGATGAATCCCTCGTGATCACGGTATATTAGTTTTTGATGTGTTGCTTTATTCTGATTGCTGGTATTTTGATTAAGATTTTTGAATCTGTTTTCATCAAATACATTGACTTGTAGTTTTCTTTTTTTGGTTGTATCTTTGTGTGGTTTTGATATCAAGGTAAAGCTGGCCTCATAGAATGAATTTGGGAGAATGACCTTTGTTTCAATTTTTTGGAATAGTTTGAATTGGTATTAATTCCTCTTTAAAGGTTTGGTAGAATTTAGCAGTAAAGCCATCTGGTCCTGGTCTTTTCTTTGTTGGGAGACCTATGATTACTGTTTCATTGATCTTTTGTATTTTTGGGGGCATCTCTCTTTCATTTAGTTCTGCTCTGATCCTAATTATTTCTTTCAGTCTGCTTATTTCGTGATTGCATTGTTCTTTTTTCTAGTTCTTTGAGGTGTAGCATTAGGTTATTTAAATTTCCTGTTCTTTTGGTATAAGTGTTTATTGTGAAGTTTCTCTCATTGTACTGCTTTTGAAGTGTCCTACAGGTTTTGGTAAGATGTCTCTTTATTTTCATTAGTTTTGAGACATTTTTTTTGATTTCCTGTTTAATTTTTACTTGGACCCATAGGTTGTGCAGGAGTACACTGTTTAATTTCCATGTATTTGTATAACTTCAAGAGTTTCCTTTATTGATTTCTAGTTTTATTCCATTGTGGTCTGTAAATGTACTTGAAATGATTTTGATTTTTTTTTTTTTTTTTGTCTTTTGTCTTTTTTTCCGTGTCCGTCAATGGACTGCAACCCTCAGTGTTGCCCCCGTACCGGACCGGGGACCGGCAACGGGATCGCAAACGGCGCGGGTAGACTCCCGGCTCCCGGAGGC
>NW_007729306.1:72328-83949 GCF_000696425.1 Galeopterus variegatus
GCGCCGCCGCGCTTCCCAAGCGGCGCACTATCCAGTGCGCCACCGGGCCGGCCCAAAATGATTTTGATTTTTAAAAATTTGTTCAGACTTGATTTGTGACCTAACATGTGTTCTTTCCTAGAGAATGTTCCATGTGCTGATAAGAGGAATGTATATTTTGTAACTGTTGGATAAAATGTTTTGTAGATATCTGTCAGGTCCAATTGGTCTAAGGTGTAGTTTAAATCTGTGGATTTATTGCCTAGATGATCTGTCCAATGCTGAGAGAGGGCTGTTCAGGTCTCCAAGTTTTATCATATTGTTTTCCATCTTTTTAGGTCTAATAGTGTATGCTTTATATATCTGGGTGCTGTGGTGTTGCATGCATATATATTTATGATTTTTACATCTTCTTGCTGGATAGATCCCTTAATCATTATATAGTGGCCTTCTTTGTCTCTTAGATTGTATATCATTTTTAATCCCTTCATTGTTTCTTTACAACTGAGGTGAGTCTCTCAAGACAGTATATAGTTGGATCTCTAGCTTTTCAATCCAATCAGTGTGTGTCTTTTGAGTGGGGAGTTTAACCCATTTACATTCAGAGTTGTTTTTGAAAGGTATTAAGTTACTCCTGGCATTTTGTCAATTTTCCTTTGGATGTGTTAAATATCCTTTGTTCCTTTCTTTCTCCCTTTTCTTTAATATTTATTGTCTTTTTGAGGTGGTAGGATTTGGTTTCTTTCTCTCTCATCTGCATTTTTGTTCTACCTGTGGGTTTTGTTCTTTTGTATTTGTGGTAGTGATTATTGTCTTTTGGGTTCCAGATCCAGGACTACCCTGAGGATTTCTTGCAGGGCTGATCATGTGGTGGTGAATGCCTGCAGTTTTGTTTGTCTGGGAAATACACTATTTCTCACTTATTTCTGAAGGATAGTTTAGCTAGGTATAGTATTGTTGGCTGGCAGTTTTCTTCTCTTACTGTTTTGACTATATCATCCCATTTTCTTCCAGCTTATAAAGTTTCTGTTGAGAAGTCTGCTGTTAGTGTGATGAGGACTCCCTTATAGGTTGTTTGATGATTTTTTTTTATTTTGCTGTTTCTAAGATTCTCTTTATCTTAAGGTTTTCCAGTTTGACTATAATGTGTCTGAGAGAGGTTCTTTTTGGATTGAATCTGTTTGGGGATCTTTGGGTCTTCTGGATCTGAAGGTTTATGTCTCTCCCTATACCTGGGAAGTTTTCCATTATTATTTCATTGAATATGCTTTCAATGCCTTTTCCTTTCTCCTCCTCTTCCAGAACACCCATGATTCTGATGTTTGTATGCTTAAAGTTGTCTGCTAGCTCCCTTAGATTTTCTTCATTTTTTTGGATTATTTTTTCCTTTTTAAAAAAATTGTCTGCCTGGGTTATTTTGAAATGATTATCCTTCATATCCTGGATACTTTTTCTTATTTCATTGTGTTGTCTGGGTCTTCTTGTGTCTCGCTGAGTTTCCTTAAGATTGTTGCTTAGAATTCCTTTTTACTTATTTCAAGGGTTCCTTACTTTACGGGGTCTGGTACTTGAGAATAGCTGTATTCCCTTGGTGTGGCATATTTTCTTGTTTTTTAGTATTTCTTGTATTTCTACACTGATGTCTGATCATTTGGTAGAGCAGTTGCTTCTTCTACTACTCTGGAGTGGGATTTGATGAGAGAGACTTTTTCTTCTCTTTCTGGTCTCCTCTGGTGACTCTCCTTGTATCAGTGTAGTTAAGTGGTTGGCAGGCTGCTTGCATGGTGGCCATGGCTGCTGTCGTGGGAGTTAGCTGCCCTTGCAGTGGCAGTGGCTGTGGTGGACCACCTGGGTTCATGGAAGGGGCTGAGGTCCTCAGGTGTGCTCCTGCCTCCTGAGGAGCACACCTGGGCTGCCCCCAGCTCCTGATGAGGTCCCTGGGTGTGCTCCTTCTTGGAATGTCACCACTGAGAAGGAAGAGGAGGAGGAGAAAGTTAAGGGAGAAGAGGAAGGGGAGGAAACTCCCCTGATGCCTTTGTTTTTGCTGCCATGGTGGCTACTGGTCACCAAGGTTCTATGAGAACATTTTGACCTGATGTGTGGGCATGCCTTTTTGATGACTGTATTTTCTGTAGGAATATTATTCTTTCCTTATTCTTTTTTTATTTTTTATTTTTTTCTTAATTTAATTTAATTTAATTAATTTATTAAGAATATTCATGAGATACAAAGCTAATTGTCACCCCTCCTGCCCATGATGTGAGGGCCAGATTCATACTGGGGGCATACCCATTACCAGAAATTACTATTGTTCTTTTTACTTTCTATTGCATTTGGTCTTGATAATTTTTGGTTGCTTATCTTTTGTGTGAAATGAACTGTCCTGAACTTTTTAGGAGAAGGTGGAATTCAGAATTGTTTTTCTAACTTCACAGAGCTCTTTTGTTTATTGGTTGTATATAGTGTTCAAGACTATGGTAGTTCACTTTTTTCAATTTCTTAGTTCTGTTTCTCTCCCCCACTTTCATATGGACTCCCTCTTTTCTGGATATCTGTTGCCCTTATCCTGTTCAATGTTGATTCTACTTCTAGTAGTTTTTTAAAAAAAATTTGGGGGCCTTCTACTGGAAGAGAGCCCTGGCATGTCAATTTTGAAAGTCCATAATGCCTTAGCTGCTCTAGCCCCTGTAGGCAATCTTATCAGTCACCCTTGCCCTCATTTCCTATTGGAGTGGGTAATCCCCTGCAGTTTCAGCTGATGTTTTCAAATTGATCTATCTTGCTTTCAGGAGAACACCTTGGTTACTTTGGCATTCTTCTCTAGTCCTTCAGACACTGATACCTCTCCCTGCTTTATTCCACACAGAAGCTGGTATCACACAGGTCTTGGGGTTATCGGTGATTTTTCCCTATTCACTTGTACTTTTGGGTTTCAAAGGATACATTATCAGCTAATTTGAAAATATTGTCTGTGTGTTTTTGATTTTACTGTCTAATGGTTCTTTAATGGTTCTTTATGTGAGAGTTTAAAGAGATACAGAAATGATGTCGCTGACTTGATTGTCATCTTTTCAGATTTTTCTATTCTTTCAAATGTTAATTTTTTTCTTTCCACAGATATAGAAGGACTTTTTAAAAAAAAATTATTTTATTTTGCCAATATACAATGTGATTGATTATTGTAGCCCATTACCGAAACCTCCCTCCCTCCTCCCTGTCCCCCTTCCCTCCCAACAATGTCCTTTCTGTTCGCTTGTTGTATCAACTTCAAGGAATTGTAATTGTTATGTCTTCTTCTCTTCCCCCAATGTTAATTGTTAAAGCTTTCTTTTAAAGAGTGAAAATGCTTTGTATCTGTTATTTACTTTTTAAATCCTACCAGCAAACACTGTTGTGGTATCGGATAATAAGGCTTTTAGACTAATATTTATGTCTAGAGTTGACTATACAATGTTGAATTTCCATCATATTATTCAACCCACCACACGTGTAAAAGTCCCTGTAAGAGGGACTTATGTGATGACTTGATACCAATTACAGGTCTATAATTTAACAGTAAGACCCCAGTGATGCCTTCAAGTGGAGTCTGTAGGGGTTAAGCTCAGTGGGTAAGTGGTGACGTGTGGATGATTGTGAGGGCATTAGGGAAGGGCATTGAGCTTAAGAGGGTACTCTCTTACTGTGAATGTTTGAGTATTATGAATGTCCTCAATGAAATTGATTCCATCTACAAAATTTGGATGAAAGTTTACTGAGTTCTTGAGAAGGGGTTTTTAGCAGTTTCTGAGCATTCAGCAGGATGACTCTCAGCAGTATAAAAGTTGTCTCTTGGGCAATATTCTCTCTCAGCAGGGAGAAATATCACTGGATTTACAGAAAAAGTGCCTCTCAGAGTCCCCTAGGTGTGCTGTGCTGTTTGATTCTCTGTTTTTGCCCTTGGGTTTTTGTGATTACACTAATATATTGAATTCATCTCTGCTGCTTTTAAAATTTAAATGAAACATGTCTATTCATTTCTTGAGGAAAACATGCAGGGAGTTATTAAGAGGTAATTCATTTCCCTTATATTCCTTATTTATTTTGAAGGCACATTAAAAAGGCCTCAGTTACTTGAAGGTTGCCAAATGGCTGAGCAAAATTACAAAATCTCGTGTAGAGAGAATTTTAAAACATGAAATTCTAAACATGCAGACTTTTAGATTTTGCCCTTGCATTCATAATTTCCATCAGGAGACAAAACCACGGGGCGATGGATATGCTAAATACTCTGTTTTGATCATTGTACAACATATATAGAAACATCAAATTGTATCCCATAAGTATGTAAAATTGCAATGTGTCAATTAAAAAATGCCCCCCCCCACATTTATTATATTTTCTAATGAAAATGAGACTCGAATAAAAAAAAAAGATATAACCCAAAACCTGACTGTGACTTTAGGTAAGTTACGTGATGTCATTGGGCTCATTTTCTTTTTTTAAAAAATTGAAATATAATTGATTATACATATTCATGGGGTACAGAGGGCTCACTTTCTTTAGTCAGTTGATGAGATAGGTTTAGATATTCTCAAAGTTCCCTCTCTCCCACTTGTAATCACTAATGATCTTCTTAAAATCTATTAAAAAGAAGCAATCAGAATGTCATTACATTTCACATTAAGGCTTTAGACCATATGCCATTTTGAAGTATTTAACAAATATCCAAGCTTTGAGGTATATCTGAAGTTTGGATAGTTGCAGAGGAATACTTTCAGGTATAAAATATTTGGAATATAAGATTTTGTCCTACTCTTGTGTTTCTTAGAGAATCCTTTAAAAGCTTGTTCTCATCTTTCATCTTGACTTTCTTTGTTAATGAGAAATTTTTAATTTTGATATAGTCAAATTAATCAAATTTTTGCTTTATGGTTGTGATACCATTTTAAGATCTTCCCCACAACCATATCTCAAATATTCTACTATATTATTTTCTATTATTTTAGTTTTAATTTTTATACTTGGATATTTCATTAAGCTTAAGCTCCCATTTGTATGTGATGCACGGTAGAAATCCAGCATTATATTTCTTAGTATAATGAGTCAATTTTCTCTCGGGCCATATAAAGAACAGTCCTTCTTTCCTCCATTAATTTGTGGTGCCCTTTCAGATATTGTTTTATACATTCGAGGGTCTGTCTGTTGAATTTCTATTTAGTTCCACTGGTCTGTTTGCTTATTATTATTATTTTTTTGCCACTGTCTTGCTATATTTATTACTATGAAATTTATGGATGTCTTAAATCTTAGCGAGGCTGAATTCTCCCTCTTGTTCTTCTTTTTCAAAGTTGAATAGCTATTTGTGCATATTTTTTCTTCTAAATAAAATTCAGAATAATTTCATCAAGTTCCTGTATAAAATCCAGTTATAATTTCTGTAGAAATTACATTGTTTGTAGATTAATTTTTAGAAAAATTGGCTTCTTTGCAATATTAAGTTGGTGCAGCTCAGAACACAAAATCTCTCTCCATAAATCTAGAACTTTAGTATCATCTAATATTCAACAATTTCTGCACTGAGGTCTTGTGTATTCATTTTATGCATTTTATTGTCATTATGAAAGGCCTATTATTTTTACATTTTCTAGTTGATTATTGTTGTTATAGGAAAATATCATGGATTTTCTAAGTTGATCTTGAATTAGGAACCTTGCTGAGTCTTCATTGTTAATCTAATCACTTATCATTTGATTCTGCTAATTTTTTTTAGTGTAATTCATTATATTTTTTGCAAATGACGCTGTTTTATCTCTTACCTTGCAATCTATACCCTTTATTTTCTTTCCTTGCCCTAGAGCATTGACCAGGATCTTTAGGAGTCATAGTGGGCATTCTTATCTTGTTTCTGATCTTCAAGGGTCTGTGCTTAAGTTTTCCATTAAGCATATACTATATTGCTGTATATCTTTTAGCTTATCTTTACAAAATTAAGAAAGTTTTATTCTATTTCTAGCTTACTGAAGCTTCTTAAAATCATGAATAGGTGTTAAAAATTTGTTCAGTTTTTCAGTATTTGTTGGGAAAAATCATATGTTTTTCCCTGAGACTATTACTGTGATAAATTTCATTAAGGAATTTCTTTCCTGATGTTAAATCATTTTTCATTCCTGGGATCATGAATGCCTACTTGATCTGGAGAATTTTGTAATACACTGTTGGATTTTGTTGACTAATATTTAGGGTTTTTGGATCATGTTCATGCATATTAAAATGGACTTATATTTTTCTTACATTACCTTTAACTAGTTTGGGAATCTAGATAATGTTAGCCTTAATAAAGCAGGTCAGAACCTTTCACTCTTTTTCTACATTCTGGAATGTCTTGCAGAGGTAATGAATTATTCCTTGAAAGTTTGGTAGCACTCACCTGCCAAACCACCTTGACTAGGTCTTTTTTGGTGAGGAAGATCTTTACTTGCCATTTCAATTTATTTAATGAGTATTCATCTATAAATGTCTAACTATTTTCCAGAAATTTATCCATTTAGTTTAGATTTTCAAATTGCTCAACATGTAGTTGTTTATAACACATTTTTAATTGTTTTTAAAAGCTACCATATTCATTCAGTATTTTATTTACAGTTTCATTTCTGGATCAGTCTTAACAAAAGAGTGTCTACCTTTTTAATATTTTCAAAGATTCAGTTTTTGGTTGTCTTCATCCTGTTTTGTACTTCTGCCCTTACTACTTGCTTCCTTGTTTATTGGTTTTCTTTGTGGCTTTTTATCCACCTTCTTGTGTTGAAAATTTTTGTTTTCTAGCTTTCTGGTATCCTGACAATTATATTTAAAGTCATAAATGTCTTTCTAGATGTGGCTTTAGTTGGGATGCATGTTTAGTGGATGTGCACTTTTTCCCCAGCTGTTCTGTTGGCTGTTTATTTTGAGGTCGTAATACTAGGAACCTCTGTGTTTATGATGAATATGTCTTCCCATTCTGTTGTTCTTTTTTATGAGTAGATAATAGTCTACTTTATTTATTTTGGTATTTTCTGATTTAAATTTGTTTGTTTGTTTTGTGGGTGTTAGATAATAAAATACTCACCCCAGCATTTTTTTGTTTTTTATTTACCTAATATATGTTTCCCAGCCACTGACTTTTAACTCTTCACTGTCTTGTTTTAGGTGAGCCTCTTGTAGGAATCATTCTGTTGAAACAATATGTGTGTGCATGTGTGTGTTTTAACTAAATCTCAGAGCCTTTGTCTTTGGTGTGCTAAACCACACACACACAAACTGGGTTAGTATTTTCAGAATTTTAACTCTTGGTTGTAAATATATTTCTCCCATTTTCATTTTTTTCTTTTATTTTTACTGAATTATGTTATAAGATTATGCTTAATTCCCATATCTTTTGTAGCATCTGTCTAGATTTATTTTTCTTCTCAAGGTATAAAATTCTAGGTTCAATTTTTTAAAATTTTCAATATGGAAAAAATATTTATCTATTATCACTTTGCCCTCAGTATAGCTGTTGATCAATTTGATGTAAATCTGATTAATGTTTGAAGCTTAACAATTCTTTTTTTCTAGAAGATCATGGAATTTTGCCTTTGTTTTTGATGTCCCTCTGTTTTTAGAACTTTCTATGTGCATTTGTTCTATAGCATTTTTACTGTGGAGCTCCAGGTCTTATTTTCTTTATATCATCTTGCTTGGGGTTAGTGATTTTTCTTGAATTTGTAGTTTGGTGTCTTTCACAAGTTTTGAAAAATTATTGACCAATATAATTGCAGATATTTCTTTCATCCTATTTTTTCTTCTCACCTTCAGGAGTCCGGTTATATATATTTCATACCTTTTCACCATATCCAGGTTTTTAACATTTTAAAAATATTTTCAAATCTTACATCTCTTTTTATTTCAGCCTGGATAATTTCTTCGGACTTATCTTCCAGTAACTCATTTTGTCTTCTCTATAATATGCTGTTAAATCTGTCCATTTAGTTTTAAATTGTGGATATTGTGTTTTTCAGTTCTAGAATTTCCTTTAAAAATATTTTCAAATTCTCTGCTATAATTCTCATTATTGTCACTCAATACATTAATATATTAATTACGTTTTTTAAAAGTTCATGTCTGGTAACTCCATAATCTGTATCTCCTGTGGGTCTATTTCTAGTATTTGTTTATATCTTGGTTTTCTTTCTTATCTGGTCCTCTCATAAATCTGGCTTTCCCCCCCAATTTCTTTAATTTACTTATTTTCAATTTTATTTGATGCATTGTAATTATACATACTTGTAAGGTACAATCTGATGTTTTGATACATATATGTCATGTAATAATTGGGTTAGGGTAGTTAATGTATCAATCACCTCATGCATTTATCATTTTGTGGTGGCGAAAACACTTTGTGGTGAAAAGCCTCTCCTGCCTCTCTTCTAGTTATTATGTAATATATAAAACTTAACCGTTAACCACTTTTGATGCTAAAAAGAAAACCTGTTAACCACAGTCACTCTACTGTGCAGTAGAACATCGAACTTTTCCTCCTATCTAACTGAATTTTGTACCTGTTGGCCAACCTCTCCCTGTTTTTTCTCATTCTTCTCCTCCTTAGTCTCTGTAACCACTGTTTTACTCTGAGAAACCTGGATGTTTTTGATCAAGGGTTAGTCATTTTATATGAAAAATTGAAGAGATAATTTATGACTTTGGATGATGTTATTTTCTTCCAGAGAAAACATGTTTGCTTTCACCAAGAAGCTGGGCCTGGGATTGGAATTATTCAAAACTAGTCTTCTACATTTATGAGGGTTGTTTTATGTCTGGTTTATCTTCACTCAGAGTGTAGCCCTCTGTTATCACAACCTGAAAACCTGATATTTATCAGCATCCCCCATTTTTTTGGCATGCCTTGAACTCCAGTTTTTTTCTACCTAATACCCAAGAGCCTTTTAAAATATCTCCTCAGCTTCTCAGCCTTTCAGCCACTAATTTTGAATTGAAAATTGGCCTTAGTAGAAATGAAACTCCAAATGCCAGGCTTATTTCTCTGAGTCTTTTGTCTTACTTTACTCTTGGAATTGTTATTCTTTACTTCCCTGGTAAATGTGATGGCTTCAGGAAGACATTTACATACTTGTTCAGTATTTTAGCTGTCCCCCCAAAACCTGGTCTATTATTGCTAGAAATAGAACTTCACGAATAACTTCTGTTGAACCTCAGATGCTGCTACTCCACCAGGAAACTCCTCTTGCTGGAAATTTAACAGTAAACTCTCAGAAGAGGCATAGGAATAAAGCAATCTCTTCCAGCCCTGGAGTTTTGTAGGGCATGGGGGTGGAGGTGATGGTCAGCTTTGTACCCCATGAATATGCATAATCAATAAAAAATAAAGTGTACATTTCCGGGGGGGGGGAAGGATAGCGGAGTCACCTGCACCTGTCTCATTTATTTTTAAAAAAGTTTTATTTGAAATAATTTCAGATTTATAGAGAAGTTGCAAAGACAGCACCAAGGGTTCCCATATACCCTTCACCTTCACCAAGCTTTCACTAATGTTACATTTGTCAAATCTAAGAAAATATTGGTTCAATACTATTAAGTAAACTACAGTCTTTATTCATATTTCACCAGTCTACCCACTGATGTCTTTTTTGGTTCTGCTATCCGTTCCAGAATGCCACATTGCACTTATTTGTCATATCCTCTCATCTGTCAGTGTTTCTCAGAATTTCCTCATTTTTCATGACTGACAGTTTTGAACAGTACTGGTCAAATATTTAGTAAAATGTTCCTCCATTTGTGTTTGCCTGATGTCTTCTCAGAATTAGAATGGGGTTATGGGTTTTTGGAAAATATACCACAGAGAAATTTCTCTTCTCACTCTGTCATATCAGGGACACATGATATCATTTTGACTTACTACCGGTGATATTAACCTTGATCAGTTGGTTAAGGATGTGTCTGCTAGGTCTCTCCAGTTTAACTTTACTATTTTCCCCTCTCCACTCTACGCCTATTTATATTAGCTGTTCAGCACAGAAGGACTTCTTTGCTGTCCAGATGTTACCCCCATAGATGTTACCCCTCAGTAGCCTTTATTTCTCCAGTGTTGGGACACACAATGATAGTCTCAAGGTAACGTGAAGAGAACAACAACAACTGCAGGAGAACTTTAAAGCTGTTCTTCAGCTTACTTTCCACTGCTGCAGCTAGTGCCTTGCTCTCCAGGAAGCTGCCATCTTATTTCCCCACTCATTTATGACAGAATTGCCCTCAGACCCTCGGCATCGTAAGGTTTTCATAATTTTACTTTTTCAGTCCATAGTTTCTTCTTCCTTTTGTAGGAGGTGGTTTGTCAACTTGTCAGAAGCCAGAAAGTGTCCTTCTGTAATTCTTACAATCATAGAAGGAATGACCCAATTTTACAGCCAAAGAGACTGAGGCTTAGAGAGGCTAAGGGATCTGATTAATGTCATAGAGCCACTTGTTGCAGACTCGCAATTCACACCCGAAGTCCTGGATTTTAACTATTGTGTTACACTACTCATTAGTGAGACACTAGCATGAGCAACGCATACTCAAAATTGTGCCCTCTCTTTTCATACAAAGCCATTGGTCTTGGGTAAAACTCGAGTGCTCATCTCAGATTCGTTTCCTTGACATGAGTTATTTTATAGGTGGCATTGTCCTTTTACCTGAGGAGCCCTGTTAAGCCAACTCAGGGCTCTTCAAATGCCTGCATCTTATCTGAATCTGCTGGATCTTCGTGCCTGGGGCTGAACTTGAACCTCTGAAACTCTTGTTTATACTTATACTTCATCTCTGCTGTGCCAAGTGTCTCTTTTGAGCGGTGTGTCAAAGTCCTCTTTAGACAATTAGTTTTCTGGCAGTACTTTCAAGACAGTCAAAGATAAAATTTATTTATATTTATTGAATGCCTACTGGTAAAGAACTGTGTTAGGGGCTGGCTAAGGGGGAGTGTAATTTAAAATAAAGATGCCCAACAAAAGAGCTAAGTAGGCAATTCTCTAAGGAAGATATACAAATGGCCAACAGTCATATGAAAAAATGCTCAACATCACTCAGCATCCGGGAAATGCAAATCAAAACTACACTGAGATACCATCTCACCCCAGTGAGGATGGCTAAAATCCAAAAGACTTTGAACGATAAATGCTGGCAAGGTTGCGGAGAAAAAGGAACTCTCATACATTGTTGATGGGACTGCAAAATGGTGCAGCCTCTATGGAAAATGGCATGGAGATTCCTCAAACAGTTGCAGATAGATCTACCATATGACCCAGCTATCCCACTGCTGGGAATATATCCAAAGGAATGGAAATCATCAAGTCGAAGGTATACCTGTACCCCAATGTTCATTGCAGCACTCTTTACAATAGCCAAGAGTTGGAATCAGCCCAAATGTCCATCATCGGATGAGTGGATACGGAAAATGTGGTATATATACACAATGGAATACTACTCAGCTATAAAAACGAATGAAATACTCCCATTTGCAACAACATGGATGGACCTTGAGAGAATAATATTGAGTGAAACGAGTCAGGATGAGAAAAAGAAGTACCACATGTTCTCACTTATTGGTGGGAGCTAAAAAAAAAAAAAAAAAAGAAAAACAAACAAACTAATTC
>NW_007729306.1:84309-87089 GCF_000696425.1 Galeopterus variegatus
AAAAAAAAAAAAAAAAAAAAAAAAAAAAAAAAACACAACCCCCAAAAAAAAAAAAAAAAAAAAAAAAAGGGGGGGGGGGGGGGGTAGAAGATATAACAAGTATACTTTTTTGAAGTTGTTACAACAAGCAAACAGAAAGGACATTCTTGGGGGGGAGGGGAGAGAAGGAGGAGGGAGGGAGGTGTCGGTGATGGGCCATAATAATCAAATACATTGTATATTGACAAAATAAAAATTTAACGAAAAAAAAAGTCCCTCATCAAATAAATGGATAAAGAAAATGTGGTATATACAAAACAAACAAATAAATAAATAAATAAAATAAAGATGCCCAAGACAATTCCCAACTTTATGGAGTTTAATCAAATTGGCATTGTACTGAAAAAGTATATCTTTCTATCTCAATCTTCATATCCATCTCTATCTCTCTTCACACACATATACGTATAACTGGTTACAAGTTTTTTCCGTTACCTGAGAAGTCAGACATATTGTCTACACCTGTATATAGAAAAAAAGACCAAACACAAGGGTACTTCAGAAATTTCATGGAAAGATTCATATTATCTTTTAATTCTATTTTTATAAGAACTTTTGAAGTACCCTTGTATAATTCTGTGGCCAAGTTACATGTCTTATCAGCCCCTAGAGAAGTTTTTTTGGACTAGAAAGCTATAGAACTTTATTTTTTGAAGCTTAATTCTTTTTTCTACTTGTACACTTGGTGAGAGATTGTTTCATTTTCCTTGTTTCTTTGATGATTACAAGTTTTTCTCAGAAACATGTTTAATTTCTCCTGTCCCATATGTCTTTCCTATGCAAAATTATCATGTTGGTTCATTCTGATATTATATGAAAGGAAACCTGGTGACTTCTTTTGGTCTCCAGGGAAAAATTAAGAGGAAGTTCCTCTGAGCTTCTTCAATAAGAGAATATAAAGTTTGCTCCAAAAAATGAGCTTAAAAGGATGAATATTTCTTTTAAATTGTCCTTGCAGTGGCTCTACCAGAGGCATGCATTTTAATTCAGACTTTTTAACATCTACCAAAAGATACCTATATTGTTCCTCAGCTTGGTGGAACCAATGCTAGAGGCAATTTAGAAATAGACTGTGGCTTTGTGACATTTACTGGCAATTGACCATACTGACTGTTCTGCTGTACCAGATTCTAACAATGGATGAAATGTTGCCAGGGAAATGTTCTCTCCCCGCCCCTTTAATATTCTTATCAATTCGCTTGGCTTCTACTCCACAGATATATTGCTATTTTTAAAAAACCTCAGTTTATAATATCATGGTTTGTAATGTCCTTGAATCCTGGTGAACTGAAGCTCTATTTTAACAGTTTCTATGTTTTTCATCACAAGAAACTGGTAGATTTCAAGATGTGTTATGTGGCACTTCCTGAGAAATTTCCAAAGATACATGTTTTGAAATATTACTTCTTAGGTTAATCAGGAATTTCTCAAGAGATAGTTAGAAAGCAGATCAGTGGGCAGGGGAAGTGGTTGTTGAATGGTGATAGAATGGTGGGTCTAGAATGTGGACTTTGTGGGTATTTAATTTATGCAATTATGTATGCTTTTTACATATGTGTGTATATGACATATACATATAAAATTAATATGAAAAGTCAGGAAACAAATAAATGGATCTAAAAAATATGTTCATCCTACATTTTACCTTTAGCACATTTTCTGCTTTCACTTGTTTTGGGATTCTCTTCTAATTCAACACAAGAAGAAAATTTTACCTTCAGCCATGTTATTGCTAACGCAGGGCAATATCAACACCAAAGGATAGACATGTTTAAGCACATCCATACCTTCAGTGGAGCCATTTCAGCAGCCAAACCCAGCCACAAGTACACCTCGGTTATTTACTTTTAAAAGTACATATCGCTTTACTTCCCTTCCTGCCTATTCCTAACTCATTCGACACGCAGAGCAGGTAGCATTAGGTGGTCTAAGACTATGAAGATGGATGTGTCTGCTATCGGAGCTTCAGTTCTTAGCTTGCTAATAGTTTGTGCTGTGCAGAGCTTTTAGTAGCCCATATGGTATGTAAGGGGCTATATAAATGCAAATTTCATTTCATTTAGAAAAGAAATGAGTCACATTAAATGGACTTCCATACAATTCTGGAATTAAAAGGAGAGTGGATTTCATCAACAGGGCCAATACAATACTCCATATCCAAATTCATCATTTTAGAAGTCTTAGAAGTTAAAAGGAACATGAGAGTTTGGATAGGAAGAGAAACAGGATGAATTCTGTTGCATTTCATGGCTTTATCACTCAACGGCTATAAGGCAGAACTCACTGTCTTGGTTTTCTCTAGTAATTACTGATTATGAATAACGACTGGGCTCAAATGAAATGCTCTTTGACCTGATTCTAATAATTATTTCTAATAACGAGAGACAAATTTAAGTGCCATTGTTGGACCAAGGCTTCCTATCACTTAGTAGACAGTGAAGAATTTAGGAGCAATATTTCTGGTATAGAAGAGAGAGATCAAACAAATTGTGTGTCTGTGGTGACATGCTGCATGTGTATAAATGTTATATCTTTCTTCTCGGTGGCAGAAATTTCTCATTGGCATAGCAGGGAAATCTTGTTGCTTTATCAAAAAATAACTGAATGTTGGCTTTGTTTAACAAACATCTCTCAGTTTCTTAAGCCTTGGAGTACACAAAAATATGGGAGTATGACAGGACTACTCAAGCTAAAAAACACAGAAATGAGAACTAAACTAAAAAAAAAAAAAAAAAAAAAAA
>NW_007729306.1:88089-97993 GCF_000696425.1 Galeopterus variegatus
TAAAAAAAAAAAAAAAAAAAAAACTCAGCTAAGTTCAAATGGAAAAACAGGATTAATCTTAAGTTGCCAAACACAAAGAATGTAAATTCATAGTTGAATTTTATGAGTGGAAGTTCAGAGGGGTTTGAGGGAAATGAACCAGATATAGGCCCTAAGAGGATAGAGTCTGAGATGGCTTAAAGATGACCACAAATTTTTTGCTACATCTTCAATCAAGAAGTAGAATTTTTGGCTCCAGTCAAGATGGCAGAGTAGATGGTGCCTAGTGTTGCTCTCTCCCACAAAGAGCATCTTGCAACATTTAAAAAGCAACAACAGGAGATGCAAGATCAGCACCAGAAAAGGCAGGAGTTGCGTGCCAACAGACCCCAGTCCAGGCCAGTATACACTGCCCACAGAGGCCTGAGAGCCAAAGGCCCCACCCACACTGAGACAGCTGACCCAGAAAAGGCAGGTGCCATGGGACCTTCAGCCCAGGTCAGTCACTGCCACGAAGAGAGACCTAAGAGCCTCTGAACCAACACACCCTGAGACAGCTGCAATGGAAAAGGTAGGCACTGTGGGACCTCCAGCTCAGGTTGGTCTGCGTTGCTCAGAGAGACTTTTGAACCTCAGGGCTCATATGCCCCAAGACAGCCATACCAGAAAAGGCAGGCACTGTGGGATCTCTGGTCCAGATCTGTCCCCACTGCTCAGAGAGACATAAGAGCCTGTGGGCTCACATGGCTTGAGATAGCTGCACTGGATAAGGCAGACGCTGTGGTACCTCCAGCCCAGGTCGATCCCCACCACTTAGAGGGACTTAAGAGCCTCTGGGCCCACACCCCCTGAGACAGCCATGTTGGAAAGACAGGCATTGTGGGATCCCCAGCCCAGACTACTTCCTGTTGCCCAGAATTGGCAGTCTCTTCAGGATCCAAGCCAGATATCAGGGTGAAATAAGTGGACTGTGATGTCCCTTGCCACAATGACAAAACACCAAAAGAAAGATAACAGAAATATGAAAAATCAAGAAAGTACATCACCACCAAAGGAAAATAATAACTCTCAAGCTCTAGATCTTATAGAACAGGAAATCTTTGAAATGACTCACAGGGAATTTAGAGCAACAGTTCTGAGGAAACTAAATGAGATACAAAAAAATTCAGTTAGACAACAGGATGAAATAAGAATAAATATACAGGATCTAGAAGAAGAAATGTACCAAGAAATCAATGCCTTGAAAAAGAATGTAGCAGAGATGGTGGAGCTGAAGGATTCATTCAACGAAATAAAAACACAACAGAGAGTCTAACCAGCCGTCTAGAAGAAACAGAAGAGAGAATATCTTTCTTCTTTTTTTAAAAAAAGATGATTGGTAAGGGGATCTTAACACTTGACTTGGTATTGTCAGCACCACGCTCTCCCAAGTGAGCCACAGGCCAGCCCTAGAAGAGAGAATTTCTGACTTGAAGATAGGCTGTTTGAATTAATGTGGGCAGACCAGAAAAAAGAAAAAAGAATTTAAAAAATTGAAGAAAATCTAAGAGAGATAACAGGCAACATTAAGCACTCAAATATTTGAATCATGGGTATTCCAGAAGGGGAGGAAAAAAGAAATGGCATTGAAAGCACATTCAATGAAATAATACCAGAAAACTTTCCAGGTATAGGGAAAGTCACAGATCTTCAGATTCAGGAAACCCAAAGATCCCCAAACACATTCAACCCAAAAAGGAGGTACTCTCCAAGACATGTGTTAATAAAACTGGCAAAACTCAAAGACAAAGAGAGAAACTCAAAAGCTGCAAGAGAGAAGCATCAAGTCACCTATAAGGGAGCCCCAATCAGAATAACATCAGACTTTTCATCAGAAACCCTAAAAGCCAGAAAAGAATGGGATGATATATTCAAAATACTAAAGGACAAAAATTGCCAGTCAAGAATACTTTACCCAGCAAGGCTACCTTTCTGAAATGAAGGACAAATAGTATATTCCTCAGACAAACAAGAACTGTGGGAGTTCACTACTACACAACCAGCCCTACAAGAAATTCTCAAGGAAGTACTGGTTTTGATACCTCAGAAACAACCATCACTGCCATGAATACACAAGAAAGTACAAAACCTACCAGCAAAACAAAAATGCTAAAGAAAGAGAAGAAATACTTTATCTATCATCCCAAGAAACCAAAAAATACAGAAGACAAACAGAAAATTAAAAAGAAAGGAACAAAAGGTACTTAAGACATCTAAACAAATCAATAAAATGCTAAGAGTAAATCAACACCTTTCAATAACAACTCTAAATGTAAAGGGATTAAATTTTCCACTCAAAAGACATAGACTGATGGAGTGACTTAAAAAGATGGGCCCACCAATATGCTGCCTTCAAGAGACTCACCTGACCTGTAAAGGCACACAAACTAAGAGTGAAAGATGGAAAAAGATATATCATGGAAACAGAAATGAAAAACGAGCAGGAGTAGCTATTCTTATATTAGATAAAATGGACTTTAAAGCAAAAACGATAAAAAGAGATTAAAAAGGCCATTGTACAATGATAAAAGGATCTATCCATCAAGAAGACATAACAATCATAAATATATATGCACATAATATTGGAGCAGCCAGGTGTATAAAGCAAACACTATTAGATTTAAAGAAGGAGATAGACACTAACACCATAATAGCGGGGGATCTGATCACTCCACTCTCAACATTGGACAGATCATATAAGCAAAAAATCAATAGAGAAACACAAGATCTAAACCACACTTTAGACCATTTGGACTTGGAAGATATCTACAGAACATTCCACCCAACAACCTCAGAATATTCATTTGTCTCATCATCACATGGAACATTCTCCAGGATAGACCACATTTTAGGTCACAAAGCAAGTCTCAGAAAATTCAAAAAAATTGCAATTATCCCATGTATTTTTTCCAATCACAACGGATTAAAATTAGAAATCAATAACAAACAAATCTCTGGAAACTATACAAACACATGGAAATTAAACAACATTCTACTTAATGACTTCTACTTCTATTGCTTATGGGTCCAAGAAGAAATTAAACAGGAAACCAAAAAATTTCTTGAAGCTAGCAAAAATAATGACACATCATACCATAACCTGTGGGCTACAGCAAAAGCAGTACTAAGGGGGAAATTTATCTCAATAAATGCTTACTTCAGAAGAATGGAAAGATGGCAAATAAACAACCTAACAGTTCACCTGAAAGATCTAGAGAAACAAGAACAATCAAACCCAAATTTAGTAGATGGAAAGAAATAATTAAGATCAGAGGAGAACTAAATGAAATAGAAATCTGTAAAACAATACAAAAGATCAATGAAACAAAAAGTTGGTTTTTTAAAAGATAAATAAAATAGACAAATCTTTAGCAAGGCTATCTAAGAAAAAAAGAGAGAAGACTCAAATAATAAACATTAGAAATGAAAAAGGTGATATTACAACTGATACCACAGAAATACAAGAAACCATTGGAGACTACTATAAAGAACTATATGCCAACGAGTTTGAAAAATGGATGAAATGGATAAATTTTTGGATGTATACAAACTACCAAAACCGAGGCAGGAAGATATAGAAAATCTGAACAGACCAATAGCAATAAAAGAGATTGAAGCTGTTATGTCAAGGCTCCCAACAAAGAAAAGCCCAGGACTGGATGGCTTCATTGTAGAGTTCTGCCAAACCTTTAAGGAAGAACTGATACCAATTCTCTACAAACTGTTCCAAAAGATTGAAACAGAGGCCACTCTCCCAAACTCATTCTATGAGGCAAGCATTAACCTGATACCAAAACCAGACAAAGATGCATCAAAAATAAAAAACTATAGGCCAATATCCATGCTGAATATAGACGCAAAAATCCTCAATAAAATACTAGCTAACAGAATACAGCAACACATACACAAAATTATACACCATGGTCAAATGGGATTCATCCCAGGGATGCAAGGTTGGTTCAACATATGCAAATCAATAAATGTGATACACCACATCAGTAAAAGCAAAGACAAAAACCATATGATCATCTCTATATATGCTGAAAGAGCATTTGACAAAATTCAACATTCTTTCATGATATAGACTCTTTACAAGTTAGGTATAGAAGGAAAGTATCTCAACACAATAGAAGCCATTTCTGACAAGCCCACTGCCAGTATCATCCTGAATGGGCCCAAACTGAGGGCCTTTCACTTAAGAACAGGAACTAGACAAGGATGCCCACTCTTACCTCTCCTATTCAACATAGTGTTGGAAGTACTAGCCAGAGCAATCAGAGAAGAGAAGGAAATAAATAAAAGGTATCCAGATTGGAAAAGATGAAGTCAAGCTGTCCCTGTTTGTGCATGATATGGTCCTACATATTGAACAGCCTAAAGCCTCTACAAAAAAGCTCTTCTAGTTGATAAATGATTTCAGCAAAGTTGTGGGATACAAAATCAACACACACAAATCAGTAGCATTTCTATACTCCAACAGTGAACATGCAGAAAAAGAAATCAAGAAATCTAGCCTGTTTACAATAGCCACCAAATAAATAAAACACTTAGGAATAAATTTAACCAAGGATGTGAAAAATCTCTATGAAGAGAACTACAAACCGATGTTGAGAGAAATTAAAGGGGTCACAAGAAGATGGAAAGATATTCCATGCTCTTTGATTGGAAGAAATAACATTGTAAAAATGTCCATATTACCCAAAGTGATCTACAGATTCAATGCAATCCCCATCAAAATTCCAATGACATTTTTCTCAGAAATAAAAAAAAATCCAGACATTTATATGGAATAATAAAAGACCACACACAGGCAAAGGAATCCTGAGCAAAAAAAAAAAAAAATAGCTGGAGGCATAACACTACCTGACTTTTAACTATATTATAAAGCTATAATAATCAAAAGAGCATGGTACTGGACACTCGGATCAATGCAATAGAATAGAGAACCCAGGAATCAACCCATACACCTACAACTATCTGATCTTTGACAAAGGCAGCAAGTCCACACACTGGGGAAGGGACTGCCTCTTCAACAAATGGTGCTGGGAAAACTGGATATTCATATGTAGGAGAATGAAACTAGACCCATACATCTCACCATATACCAAAATCAACTGAAAATGGATTAAAGAATTAAATATGCATTGTGAAACAATAAAACTCCTTAATGAAAACATATGGGAAACACTCCAGGAAGTAGTAGCAGGTACAGAATTCATGAATAAGATTTCAAAAGCACAGGCAACTAAAGGTAAAACGAATGGGATTATATCAAACTAGAAATCTTCTGCAAAGCAAAAGAAACAATCAACAGAGTGAAAAGACAACCAACAGAGTGGGAGAAATATTTGCAAAATATACATCAGACAAAGGATTAATATCCAGAATATACAAGGAACTCAAACAACTTTACAGCAAAAAACAAGGAACCCAATTAAAAAATGGGCAAAGGAGTTGAATAGGCATTTCTCAAAGGGAGATATACGAATGGCCAACAGACACATGAGAAAATGCTCAACATCACTCAACATCCGGGAAGGGCAAATCAAGACTACATTGAGATACCATCTCACTCCAGTTAGGATGGTTAATATCCAAAAGACTGAGAATGATAAGTGCTGGAGAAGTTGTGGAGAAAATGGAACTCTCATACACTGTTCCACGTGGGACTGCCAAATGGTGTAGCCTTTATGGAAAATGGTATGGATGTACCTCAAACAATTACAGATAGGTCTACCATGTGACCCAGCTATTCCACTGCTGGGAATATACCCATAGGAATGGAAATCATCATGCCGAAGGGATACCTGTACTCCAATATTTATTACAGCACTCTTTACAATAGCCAAGAGTTGGATCCAGCCCAAATGTCCATCATGAGATGAGTGGATAAGGAAACTGTGGTATATCCACACAATGGAATACTGCTATGCTATAAAGAAGAATGAAATACTACCATTTGCAACAACATGGATAGACTTAGAGAAAATTATATTAAGTGATACAAGTCAGGCAGAGAAAGAGAAATACCACATGTTCTCACTTATTTGTAGAAGCTTAAAATTAATAAATAAATAAACACACAAACAAACATGGGGGGAAGAAGACAGAACAATCACAGCAATTTCTTGAACTTTTTAAGACAACTGAATAGATATGATGTATGGGGAGGGAATAGAGAGAGGGGGAGGAGGAAGGGGTAAAAGGTCATGAAAATCGACTACAATGTACATTGAGAAATTAAAATAAAAAAAAGAAGTAGAATTTTTGTTTGCATATAAGTTGGCCTGTTACTTGCTTTGGCCAATAAAATGAAAGAGAAATGATGCTGTGTAATATTCAAAGTCATGACTTAAGAGATCTGATGTACCATCTTTCCCTCTTGGAATGCTCCCTATCAAAATCCATCTGCCATGCTGTGTGAAGCTCAAGCAAGCCTCTTTGAGTGGTCATATGGAAGAACAATGACCTGTTCCAACCCATTCAAAAGCCACACCTGAGCTCTCAGCCAACAGTCAGCATCAATTGCCACCATATGAGTGAAGCATCTTGAATGTTTCATCCAGTATATCCTCAAAATAACTGCAGCCCAGTTGACACCCACATGGAGCAGAAGAATCTCCCAGCTGAGCTCAGTCAACAAAAAGACTCAGATAAGGAATGGTTGTTTTTGTTTTAATTTTAAGCCAGTAAGTTTGAGTAGTATGTTATATAGCAACAGAAAACCAAAAGAGAGCCTGAGATTTTATTGCCCACATAATAACAGAATATGACTTTAGGCCTAAACAATGCAGAGGGGGAATGTTGGAACTGAGACCTCTGCATAAATATAGGACATAGGAATGCTGCTCCCTTGGTAAAAGAGAAATTAGAAATACTCTGTTCACCATCCCAGATATGCATGAGGAAGCCTGCCTTTCTTGTCTTTATTAGGAGAATAGATGAAAAAACATTCTTGCATGAAAACTGAAGCCTTGGGCCAACATTATGCATGGGTATAGAATCTAAATTTACACTTTGTGCAGGATTTAACAAAGGTGTGCATTTAACACACAAACTGACCAAGAATAAATACCCCCCCTGAGTACTTTACAGAAATAATTTAGAACTGTTCTGTTGAATCATTTCCACAGATTAAGGTGGGCATAACATTGATTGGAGTGGAGGATTCCTGCTGAAGATGAACCCAGTGTAAATATTTGCAAACCACCTGATTCACCTTGGGGAGGATTTTAAAGTCCCAAAACACAAACAAATTCACAACCCTGAACTTGAGATAACAAATCCAGCTGAAGAATCTATTTTTAAAAAGTGTATTTAAAAATAATTCTGAGGGAAAAGGAGGAATAAAAACTAAACTCAAAATAAACAAGATATATATATTTTAGGGACCTATGCTTTCAAAAACCAACCAAATAGATAGTACACTTGATCTTAGCCAAAAGGCCGAGAAGCAGAACCAAACAGAATGTCAAGAAATTAAAAAAAATCATTGAAAGTTTTAAACAGCAGATTTGGCACAACTGAAGGAAAAATTAGTGAACTAGAAGATAGAGCTAATTTTTTCAGATGTAATTATCATAAGTGATAATTAGTTAAATTTGAAAGAGAGATTAAGACAACATGAAAGACAACAGAAAACTTCTAACATGTCTAGTGGAGTTAGAGAAAGAAAGGCGTGATGTAATGGCAGAGGAGGAATTATTAACGGTCTGCTAATCACATTTACATATGTTTATCTCATTAATTATCAACATAAAATGGTGAGATTCGCTTAAGTTATCCTCATTTTCAGTTGAGAAAAACGAGACTTCGAAAAACTGCATAAACTGGCATTATCTTCCTCTTCCCTCCACAAAAGTGTCTGTGCAAGCCCCTGTCTCTCCATCCCACTGCCTCTGCTCTTTAGCCAAGGTCAGCAATGACTTCTGTGTGGTCAAATCCAGTAGGCATTGACTGCTGCCTGTTACTGCCTCCTGTAGCAGCAGAATGAGCATTCCTATCTATCCAGCTCCTGTCTCCTTTGCCTGCTGCTTCTACTCTACCTTCCTCTAAACCAGAGCCGAGGACAGCACTCCCCTCCTGGAAGCAGGCAAGAGAGCATGCCAGAAATAGCACTTCTGTGTGGGTGGCCCACCACAGCCACCGCCACAGCCGCGGCTGCCACAAAAGTGGCTCAACGTGATAGCAGTGGCCACAGGTACTGTGCAGGTGTAGATCCATAGGAACCCTATTAGTGTTCTTGCTGGCCTCAGGGCCACCAAGTCTCTCTTCTCCCCTGCCACCTCCAAGCAACTTTATAGGAAGGGCACAGCTGTGGCTTTTGCCAGCTCTGTGTGCTTACCAGGGCCAGCCTTGAAGCAGCTGGGGCTCGAAATGGTCAGAGCAGTCCTTTCTTTCTCTCATTGTGGCTTCTCCTCTTGTTGATCTTTTTGAACAATCAACTTTTGGTTTTGTTGATTTTCTCTATTGTTTTTAAATTCCCTATTTCATATATTTCTGCCTAATCTTTGTTATTTCCTACTTATATTTGATCTTGGTTGAGTTTGCTGTTCTTTTTCTAGTTTCTTAAGGTAGAAGTTTGCATTACTGATTTGAGATTTTTCTTATTTTTAATATAGGTGTTTACAAGTATAAATTTTCCTCTAATCACTATATCAGCTCTATAAGTTTTCTTATGTTGCACTTTGATTTTTATGTCAAAGTACTCTCTAATTTCCCTGTGATTTTTCTTTTTACCCATTGCTTATTTAGGAGAGTGTTGTTTAATTTCCAAACATTTGTGAATTTTCTAAATTTCCTTAGACTAGTTTTGTGGCCAAAAAAATAAAAAAATTAAAAAAAATAAAATAAACCAATGGTTCTTAAACTTTAGTGTGCATAAGAATCACTAGTGAAACATGCTAAAAATATAGATTTTTGAATTTTTCCATAACTTAAGCTATTTAAATGCCAGGAGAAGGGAAGCACAAAGAAGCAGCTGAAGAGCCAGCTGAAGAAACAGGAAAAGGAGGTGAAGGAAAGAGAGAAAGGAGAAATTGAGAACGCTAGGCCCTAAGAGGGTATCCTGAGACTTGATCGGGGGATTTACTCATGTGGTCATATGGAGTCGAGTCAGAAAGAGAGATAGAGTTAATGATTTTTAAGGTACAATAAATTCAAAAACTAGTAAAACTTGGCCCAGTGAATGCCCTACTCTGAAAAAGAAAAAGGAAAGTTTAAGGTGGGCCTAGACTGGAAAAGAGATCCCCTATGAATCCCATTTTCTTTAGTCTCTTATTCCTTAAATCCATCCTGCACACAGCTGCCCCAAAACTATTTCCAACAAATAGCTCTGACCATTTCACTCCCTTTGATGAAATGACTCCACAAGCACTGCACAGTCTACTGTATAAAGTCAAAGTCCTTTAATCTAGAATTCAAAGCTTTCTACAATCCCACTGTAGAGTGGTAGTATTCTTGCCTTGTCTCCAGTCAGGTTGATTCCTCAGTATCACCCTTCTGTGATACAGTTTTCCTTCTGTGACTTGGTTGACCCATGTTTCCTTCCCTTGAATATACTCCTCTTATTGTTGTCTGTTAAAATGACATCCGTATTTCAAAGCCTAGTTCAAATGCAACCTCTTCTATGAGGCAAGACTGGACACCTTACCAGAAGAGCTAGGTCCTTATTCTGAACTTCTATAGCACTCCATAATAGTATGTGGCAAACAAAGATAACGCACTTACTATGTGCCATGCTCTGTCCTAAGTGTTTTGCATATATTAACTCAATCTTTATAACAACCCTAGGAAGAAGGTAATATTATCCACAGTTTATTTATTTTTTTTTAATTTTTTTATTTTTTTTAATTTTTATTTTGTCAATATACAATGTATATGATTA
>NW_007729306.1:101699-109537 GCF_000696425.1 Galeopterus variegatus
GGGGTGGTGGGCGGGGGCCAGGCGGGCGAGGAGTAGTCGGGCTTCGCCCCGCAAGTGGGATTTTGCTGGGGGTGACTCACGGAGAACGCAGGGTGGGCTGTTCTGGCGTGTTTCAGATCGCCTCTGCGTAGTTCCTCCGCTGGCTTTCCCGGCCTTTGCCGTGTGGGCCGCCAATATTGTTCCCGCAGCCGGGCCTGGGCACCCCCAGGAGTCCTTCTCCATGTCGGCTCCAAAATCTCGAACCTGCTGCCGCTTATTTGTCAATGTAGGATCGTTGTTGAAAGATTTATTTGTCCTTTGTTGCTCTTGGAAATGCAGTCTATACTCTGGTATCACAGCACACAGCTCTCAGGATCGCGCTGTTTCCTGACGCGGGCGCTCCGAACCCGTCGCCATTTTAGTTCTCTCCCACAGTTTATATATGAGGAAATAAAGGCACAGAGAGTTTAAATAACTTGCCGAAGGCCACACAGTCCTTGTGTCATATTTAGTACGTTACATATGACATGGTTGCATATATTTGCTTTATATACTTGCCTCATCTGTCCATCTAGGCTTTGATTTCCTTAAGCATTGAGTCTTTGTTTAGTATCCTTTATAATTCCTATCATATTGCACCTTACAAAATAAATAAGAGATAAAACAAATATTGGTGAAAAAAAAAAAGAAGGAAAAAAGAAGAGAGGAGAGCAGAAAGAAGTGAAAGATCCAGGCATATTTTGGCTGGGAGGCTGTGATTACAAGCTACATTTCGGTGGAGGGTGTATTCACTTAAATGGGTACTAGTCCAAAATTACTTTATATTGCTATCTACTTTACCAGTAGATAAAAAAGAACCATAGTCTTAATGTTCTAACAGAAGGATAATTCACTAACTTGGATAGTTACTAATGGGTGAGTGTTTGAAGCTTGAATTTAATCTCTTCACTGATGATTATAATGAAAAGGTCTTGAGAGACCAATTTTTTTCTTTATTTCTCACTGATCTAAGTGACTTTCAAGATCCCTTGGAAATTTAAAATCTCATGATTCTGAAAAACATCATGCCTGACATTGCTGTTTACCTCATCAGAAAACTGAACAGTTATGGTGGTCTCCCATTCCCCAAAGAATGAAGACCATAACCTCCATATCCAGCTGTCATAAATGGTAGCAGCAGGGATCACTTGAACCCTTTCTATCTCTTTTTATCATTGGTCTCTGCCTCCAGTCCCAGTACATTGCCAGGGTTTGGCAAACTTTTTCTTTCTTTCTTTCTTTTTTTATTTATTAAGAATATTCGTGAGATAGAAAGCTAATTGTTACCCCTGTGCCCATGATGTGAGGGCCAGACTCATACTGGGGGCATACCCATTACCAGAAATTACTTTTGTACCCCGTGTCCCCCACCTAATTAACCCCAACCTCCCTCCCCCTACCCCTCTCCTGCCCACTCTGCTTTTTAGCCCTAGGAATGTTCCCTCCCTCTGTAAGACCAACGCACCACTGTGGTCTTTCTTTCCTTCCTTCTTTCTATCTTAGCCCCCACATATGAGTGAGCACATGTGGTATTTATCCCTCTGTGCTTTGCTTATTTCACTCAATATAAATTTCTCCAGTTTCATCCATGTTGTTGCAAATGATAGTATTTCATTCTTTTTCATGGCAGAGTAGTATTCCGTAGTGTATTGGACAGTTTCCTTATCCAATCATCCATTGATGGGCATTTAGGTTGGTTCCATACCTTGGCTATTGTGAACAGAGCTGCAATGAACATGAGAGTGCAGGTATCTCTTCAGCAGGATTGGAATGAGTCCACAAACTTTTTCTTCAAAGGCCCAGATAGTAAGTATTTTCATATTTGTGGGCCATACATATTGTCACAACTACTCCACTCTGTGATCATAGTGCTAAGAAAGCTGTAGACGGTACCTTCACAAATGGGTGTGGCTGTGTTTTAGGAAAACTTTATATACTTAGGCATTGAACTGGATTTGGCTCTTGGGCTGTAGTTTGCCAACCCTTGCTCTATGTTGATGCTACGTCAGGCCCTCAACCTTGCCCACTGCCACAAAGAAATCTTTTTAGCACAGAATTTGAGGATTTGAGTGGAAAAACTTGCTTGGGGAGGGAGGCACATGAGTGTCATTAAATGACTATTGAAATCCCTTTTGCAGAAGTCCTCTCTCTTCTTAATGCCAACTCTTTTGCCTTATGCACAGGCAAACAAATTCTTGATTCACCTCTTTGCCAGAGTAAATAAAACATTTTTAACCAGCCTGCTTAAATCAAGATTTTATATTTTGAAAAAGTGACATTTCCTATGTATGATTGGAACATAACATTATAAATGTAACTAGCATTTAGGCTCTAAGGAGTATCTTACTTCTGCATCATTTCGAATTTATCAGACTGTCAGAGAAGACTCCAGTAATGGTAAGCAAGAGAAATGGTGGACTGGATCCAAATTTATTTCCTTCCATTTTACAAGATAAGGATGAAAGCATGACAAAGTGAATTACAGAAAATAACTGAAGCATAAAGATGAGAGCCTTCCAACGCTCAGAAGAAATAGGTTTATCCTTGGTTCTGATCTCAGCCATCATAACAGATCTCCTGGGAAAACTGGGGTCTGCTGAAAAGTTATACATTTTATAACAACCAAGAGCCTCACTATATGCAGAGCTTGATTTTCTGTTGTACTGGATGGAAAAATGGTGGTTTGAAGATGGTGTAGCGAAGGACTATCTCCTCCCACTTTTATGGCTCCTGGATTGCATCCTTGCCCCAGTTCTGCACATGGTAGTGGCTGAAACTTGCGTATCTATGTCCTACATTTCTATCTTACCCATTTTCCTATTATTTCTGAGAAAGTAAATTCCATTACACATTTCATAACAGGAAGGGCCCTGTCTGATTTTCTTTTTGAGAACTGCCTATTCTGCTGATTTTTTCTCTTTTCTTTCCCCTTAAGCTCTGGGGTTTTTTTTCCATGCCATTCTCTTTCTTCATCTACTTCTTTAGCTCTCCTCAGACTTCCTGGAAAGATGCATATGACCTTCTAATTCCATTTTTCCATGAACTTTCTGAACTACCCTCATAGCTTTGGCTTTTTCCCAAATGGAAATTTACTCTTTAGCTACTTCACTGTTAACTATTTCTGTTTCATGTTTCAACTTCAATATTTTCCAAGGGTCTTTTCTCATTGAATTATCCAGCCCCTAACTTTAAAAAGAGTTATAAAGCTAAAGTTTTTTTAAAATTTATTTTGGTTTCTTTTTCAACATTGTACCCCACATGTATGTATAATAAAATAAATAAATTTAAAAAAATGAAGTTTTTATTTAAAGACTTAAATATTTGGAACTCAGATCACTTGTTATAGGACAATATTGTACTTGAAGGTTATGTGGTAAGCCAACCACAGAAATCTCTTGAACCCATACTGTGTGTAGAGTATGGCATAATTCTAGCAACTGGGAAATTTGTAGAACAGGGGGAAAGAGGAAAAGGAGAATTCTCCCTTATTCCTGGTTTGAGATCATTCCTAGAGACATTTTTGCTATCTGTATAGCTTGTTGTTGTCCTCTTGTCAATTCTCTTGCCCCCTTTTTGGGTTCTCTCTCCTGACCTGCTCAATCCTTCTGCTGTACCAAATTCTATTTTGTGGAGTAACAGAGGCTAAATCTTTCCTGTTTCCTGGAGTGCTCTGATTCAGAATTCTTTCCCTCCACCTCCTTCTACCCTAATCAAAAGTCATGCCTTCAATGCATTGAATCTCACCTAAACTGTAGGAGGTGGAGGCAGAGGGAACACATTAGCATATATGGAGAGTGATATGTTTGAAGCAATTTCAGTAACATTATCTCATGCATCCTCACAACCACCCTACAAGAATGACACTTTTGAATCCAGTTTACAGAGGGGAAGACTAAAGTTCAGAGAACTGACTTACTTGCTTTATGCGTTATCTATTGCTATTTAATAAATGACTTACTGAATGTATAGTGACTTAAAACAGCACACTTTTATTATCTCACAATTTCTGTGGGTCAGGAATCCAGGTGCTGCTTACTTGGATTGTTTGCTTCAGGGTCTCTCACATCCTGCACTCAAGGCATTGGCTGGGTTGTAATCATCTCAAGGCTCAACTAGGGAAGGATACAGTCCAAGCTCATATGGTCATTGTCAGGTTTCAGTTCCTCATAGATTGTTGGAATGAAGGCCTCAGTTCCTGGCTGTGTATTGGGCAGTTCCTTAACACAGGGGCCTCTGCAATGTGGCAGCTTGCTTCATTAAAACATGCAAGCAGAGAAAGCAATAGAGAAAGTCAAATAACAAGACAAAATTTGCAATCTCTTGCAACCTAATTACGTAAGCAATATCTTATCAACTTTGCTGCATTTTATGTTAGAAGCAATTTGCTATGTAAAGCCCACACTTAAGGGGAGATTATACAAGGGTGTGAATACCAACCAGCAGGTGGGGATCACAGGGGCCATCTTACAGTCTGCCTGCAGTACTTGCCCAAGACCCTACAGCTGGTAAGAAGCAAATGGGGCTTGAACTCTGTCAGTCTCTAACCTTGTGTTGTTTTTCACTCGATTAGGTGGTAACCTGATTGACCTAGTTCATATTGATGAAGAGTAGTAAATATCTTTCAGTATTTCTAGATGTCCCTCTCAATGTGCTATCTCAAAGTGACACAGGGTTTGACAGTAAGAACAGGACCAGGTTCTGGAGAACTCTGATGTCCCTGGAGGTAAGTTGAAACTTCTGTGGTGTGAACTATGGAGTCAGGGATGTATAAGCAGGGGCTTGGCCTGGTGCAGATGGTGGTGAAGGAAAAGGAGGAGTTTGCAGGTCAAGCAGAGAGAGAGGCAGGGAGAAGAGTTAGGGTTCATTGCAGCAAATACCTAAGACTTGTAGAATACTTTAGAATCTATGATGTGCTTTCACAATTGATCCTCATATAAAAAGTAATTAATTGTATAGGGTTCTTAACCAAGTAACTCAAAACATCAAGACAGTACTCTAGGATATCACAGAGGTAGCACCTGCAGGAAGCAATAGTGTGAAGACCCCTGTTTTAAAGATGAGAAAACTGAGATCCAGAGAACTTACCCAAGAAATGGTATAATTTGATGATAGAGCTAGTAAGACTGTGTTCTTATGTGATGACTAAAGTACCTTGCCCTGCATATTAATAAGTAACTAATTAGATGTAAGCATGCTTCCCTCCTTCCTTCTATGAGCAGAGAAAGTAGGTTTGGCTAAAGTGATTGCCTTACTGCCAAGGGTATAGACCTTAATCCGTCTGTGTTGCTATAACAGAATGTCACAGACTGAGTGATTTATAAGTGACGGAAGCATGCTCTCTCACAGTTCTGGAGGCTGGGAACTCTGAGATCAGGGCACCAGCATTTAGTCTGCTGAAGGCCTTCTTGCTGCATCCTCACATAGCAGAAGTGCACACTCAAGCTAGCCGAACACTCTGCAAAGCCTCTTCTTATAGGGGCCTTAATCCCATCAGTGAGGAAGGAGCCCTTATGGCCTAATTATCTGTTAAAGGTCCCACCTCTTAATACCATCACACTGGAAACACCTGGATTTTGATGGGGACACATTCAAACCATGACAGGTTTGAACGTGGTTACTGATGCAGGGGCCTCTGTTAATTCGCAGATGCCCATGGCCACTGCTGAATTGATAGGGATCTGAGCAGTGATTGGGTCCTGTCCCATCTCATTTAATGTGTGGGTTCAGAGCCACAAGCAACTCATTTCTGTATCCCTCTCCGAGATTCACATAGGCTCATGTGGTCCACTCACAGCCCCTGATCCTGAGTGCCATGCCTGCATGTATTTAGTTCCATCCCTTTTTCAAGGTCATAGGATGGATATGAGAAGAAGCCGAGATTAAACCCCTGTCTCATGATTTCAAGCTGTTTGCTCTTTCCCCTACACTAAACAGTTGGTCAAGCATTGGGAAAAGGCAGATGTGCAATGACCTGAATATGGAAGTTAAGAAGGAGGAGGCTCATAGACTAGAAGCAGTGGGCCAGAATAAGGAAGAGAGAGAATGCCTGGAGTTTAAAAATAATACCAGTGAACATTTGTTTAGTGTTTTTTGTATGCCAGGGATCTCGATCAGCATTTTATATGCATTTTCTCATTTAATCCTTTCAACAACTTTTTGGGGCATGTTCTGTTATTAATATTGCTATTCTATAAACGAGGAAACTGAGACTCAGATAAATTAAAAAGTCTTAGAGCTGGTCAGGGATACAGGTGGAATTCAAATTTGGGTATCTTTGTCATAACCAATACATATGCCGCTTTTAGTTCTGAAGGACCTCTGGAGTCTCCTCTCCCACAAGAATCAGAATCAAGAAAACATCTGGGAACCTAGCTCACCTACCTTCATGCTGGGTCTCTGAGTTCTTTCAAAGGCTAATGAAATGTCAACCATAATATCCTATCAGTGTCCAGCTGGAATTTGCATCTTAGACAATTAAATGTGGAACTAAATCTTCTACCTTACAGATTATATACCTGGGGGATGTTTGGGGAGAATGATCTCTAAAGTAAGAGGCTTTAGCTAAAAGATTTATTAAACTGAATCTTTAATGGTCCAGTGGAAGCTTTGTCTGTTGCTTGGCAACTGGTTTTGAGATGGTGCAGCCAGATCCAATTGACAAGCAAATGTGAGTGTGTGTGTGAGAGAGTACATATGTGTGTGTATCAACTTTTTTATCACATAAACTCATCCTTCTCTAATAGCTGAACCTAAATTCTGGATCATCTGTCCTCTAGTGACTTCTGTATGTAGCTACCAAAATTACGCATTCCCTAGCTAATAGGTATATCTGTGGTTTGTAGCAAAATGCTAACATATGTTGCTTTGCTTCCCACAGATTTGTCACCCCTCTTCCCCTGGGTGACGGAGCCGCAAAAGGATTACTCAAAGCCCATCTCTTCTGAGCAGTGAGAGACCCTGAAGTGGTTAACTTCCCAGGCACCCTCCAGTGAGAGGCATCCCTTCCTTGGGAAATTAACCATGAATTGGGGTTCTCTTCCCACATTTATTTTCCAGACCAGGAAGTTATAGGAAGAGAACATAGGTAGGGTTATAGTTTAACAATATAAGCTAGTAACATTTAGTGAAACAAGCAAAGTGACATTCCATAAAGCAATTTGCAGGAAGTTAAATCAATCCACCAGCAAAAGCTTGATTTTAGCAAATATTCTCTCTCCTTACAGCAATTTCCTAGTATCTTTACATATCAATCAGTAACCTGTCTGTCCTCTGAGCCAGCAACCTTGCTGTGCTACAATTCTTTATCTCACAACAGGAACTGGTAAAGGGACATTAAAATGAACTATATTGTGTATGTATATATATATTTTTTCTTTTCTTGAACAGATGAGCATTTTATTTTAGTTATTTATATTTTTAATTTTATTTTATTTTGTCAATATACAATGTGGTTGATTATTGTGGCCCATTACCAAAACCTCCTTCCTTCCTCCATCTCCCGCCTCCCTCCCAACAATCTCCTTTCTATTTGCTTGTTCTATCAACTTCAAGGAATTGGAATTGTGTCTTCTTCCCTGCCCCCCCCCCCCTGGGTTGTTTGTGTATTTATTTATCAAATTTTAGCTCCCACAAATAAGTGAGAACATGTGATATTTCTCTTTCTGTGCCTGACTCTTTTNTTTGGTCTGGTTCCAACTCTTAGCTATTGTAAAGAGTGCTGCAATGAACATTGGAGAACAGTTTTACCTTCGACTAGATTATTTCCATTCCTCTGGGTATATTCCCAGCAGTGGGATACCTGGGTCATATGGTAGATCTAT
>NW_007729306.1:110537-112383 GCF_000696425.1 Galeopterus variegatus
GTATGAGAGTTCCTTTTTCTCCACAACCTCGCCAGAATTTATCATTCACAGTCTTTTGGATATTAGCCATCCTAACTGGGGTGAGATGGTATCTCAGTGTGGTTTTGATTTGCATATCCCGGATGCTGAGTGATACTGAGCATTTTTTCATGTGTCTGTTGGCCATTCGTATATCTTCCTTTGAGAAATGCCTCTTTAGCTCTTTTGCCCATTTTTAAATTGGGTTAGTTTTTTTTATTGTAAAGTTGTTTCAGTTCCTTGTATATTCTGGATATTAATCCTTTGTCCGATGTATATTTTGCAAATATTTTCTCCCACTCTGTTGGTTGTCTTTTGACTCTGTTAATTGTTTCTTTTGCTGTGCAGACAATTTTTAGTTTGATGTAATCCCATTTGTTTATTTTTCCTTTGTTTGCCTGTGCTTTTGGGGTAATATTTGTGAACTCTGTGCACAGTCCTACTTCCTGAAGTGTTTCTCCTATGTTTTCTTTAAGAAGTTTTATTGNTACCTAACTTGTAGAGAGTCTTCATCATGAATGAGTGTTGAATTTTATCAAATGCTTTTTCTGCATCTATATGGATGATCATATGGTCCTCATGTTTGATTTTATTGATATGGTGTGTCACATTTATTGGTTTGAATATGTTGAACCAACCTTGCATCCCTGGGATGAATCCCACTTGATCATGGTGTATACTTGTGCATATGTGTTGCTATATTTTGTTAGCTAGTATTTTATTGAGGGTTTTTGCATCTATATTCATCAAGGATCTTGGCCTGTAGTTTTCTTTTTTAGTTGTATCTTTACCTGGTTTTGGTATCAGGGTGATGCTTACTTCATAGAATGAGTTTGGGAGAATTGCCTCTGTTTCAATCTTTTGGAATAGTTTGTAGAGTATTGGTGTCAATTCCTCTTTGAATGTTTGGTAGAATTCTGCTGTGCATCCATCTGCTCCTGGGCTTTTCTTTGTTGGGTGCCTTCTGATAATAGCTTCAATCTCTTTTATTGTTATTGGTCTGTTCAGATTTTCTACATCGTCTTGGCTCAGTTTTGGTAGTTTATATGTGTCCAGATATTTATCTGTTTCCTCCAGATTTTCAAATTTCTTGTCATATAGTTGTTTATTGTAGTCTGTAATGATTCCTTGTATATCAGAGGTGTCAGTTATAATATCACCTTTTTCATTTCTAAGTTTTGTTTTTTTTTGTCTTCTCTCTTCCTTTTTTAGTTATCTGTGCTAATGGTTGGTCAATTTTATTTATCTTTACAAAAAACTGACTTTTTCATTCATTGATCTTTTGTATCATTTCTTGGGTTTCAGTTTCATTAAGTTCTGCTCCTATTTTTATCATTTCTTTTCATCTGCTAACTTTGCGTTTGGATTGTTCTTGTTTTTCTAGTTCTTTAAGGTGAAGTATTAGGTTGTTCACTTGCCATCTTTCCATTCTTCTGAAGTAAGCATTCAATGTGACAAATTTCCCCCTTAGTACTGCATTTGGAGTATCCCACAGGTTTTGGTATGATGTATCATTATTTTAATTAGTTTCAATAAATTTTTTTGATTTCCTGTTTAATTTCTTCTTGGACCCATATGTCATTAAGTAGAATGCTGTTTAATTTCCATGTGTTTGTATAGTTTCCAGAGTTTTGTTTGTTATTGATTTCTAACTATAATCCATTGTGGTCTGAAAGAATACATGGGATAATTCCAATTTTTTTGAATTTGTTGAGACTTGATTTGTGACCTAACATGTGATCTATCCTGGAGAATGATCCAAGTGCTGATGAGAAGAATGTTTATTCTGAGGTTGTTGGATGGAATGTTCTGTAGATATCTGCCATGT